>NW_010562661.1:0-53088 GCF_000687285.1 Phaethon lepturus
TTTCTGTGATTCTGTGATTCTGTGAAGAAACTGCACCTGTACCATCCACAAAGTGAAGGGAATGGTCAATTCACCATTATCTAGAGAACCAAGAGGACTGTGGCTTAAGACCAGAAAGGCTTGTGTCCAAGACCAGAAGTGGTGACTGGGCAAGCAAAGATGAAGAGGATCTTGGCTGAAAGTGATGGAAATTACACCTACTATGGAACAGATGCTCCACCAATCTGGGCTGAATAATGCTTTCAAATGTTGATGTTTTTGGATGTGGGTAGTAAAATTAATGCCAAAATCAAAACTGATGACATCCAGACCAAACCTGATGCTAGTTCTCTTTCTTTTCAACTTCCTCTGTTGTTTCTCAAGCTCTCTTTTGGACTTTTGGACTCAAATAAATCTCCTAAATATGTTTCTCAGTTGAAACTCTCTAGTTTCACTTGGAAAGCTCTGAAGAATGAAATATTTTTACATGGCTTCAAATGTACAATCATAAGTCAGGTTGACTTTCAGAATTGAACTTATTCTTGTCCAAATTTCCTTATGGATATCAGTAACATTTTTGTCAAAGTTGTTCTAAGAATTAGATTAATATTCCTTCTCAGATTTTAATAAAGATAATGCTGAGCATGAGGGAGAGGTCAGTGGGTAATTAGAATGAAAGAACAGATGTGGAAATTATTTTATGTGAGATATGAAAAAACCTTCAGTAAATATACCCATATAGAAGGAAACAATCTCCATTTCAGAATATAGAAGGGACTGGAATATTAAATTACAGGTCCAGTAAGAAAGACAGTAGCTGAATCTATTAAATGGTGACATGAATGAGTGGCTTAGGCCACTCATAAAGAATCGCCACCAAAGATACTAGAAAAAAAAAAAGAAAAATATTTTAATATGGATTTGTAAAAAGCACGACAACAGAATTTGATGGCAAGGTTCCCTCTATCACTTATTCAACATGGAAAAAGCATACAAAGGGAAATCAAATTAGAATTGGGTTAGAATGATTTACACATGGATCAGGAAATTGAGTCAGAACTGGATTGGTGTGATTTATATAGGGATTAGGCAAAGAAGATGATGGAGACCCTTCCCTTGAGTCACAAAGTTCAGAGTGAAACCCCTTGCTTTCTAAACTCCTCAAAAAGGACCCTACGTGTTGCTGAATCCACTCCTAGTCTGGGACTTAATCAATGATTTATATCTAAAGGGATTAGGTGCAGGGATCTCAGTGTGCTGATCTAAAATAGGATTTTGTGTCTTGTATAACTTTAGAATAACAGCAAGTTAATGTGGAATAACAACAATTTAAAATTAATTAACACTATTATGATAAACCACAAGATTAAATTATATCATTTTCTAGCAGAACTTCATTAATTGATAATCAACAATTTGTTATGACTAACACAACAACTTACTTAAAGACTTAAAGGTGTTTTGTTTTTTAAATCAAATTGCATACATGCAGAGATATAGATATAGACATATATATAGGTATACCTGTTAAAAATTCCCCTTGAATTCAGTGAAATATTCACATTGAACGCCTTTGCATTTCTCAACGAGTGAGGGTTGAGCCTCAAGAAGTGGGGGTTTCAGCCCAGGTTCCATCATTGGTTTTTGGCAATGGTCCTCTGAACTTGATAAACTTGAAAGTTCGCGAGCTCTGAGAGGTGTCCCACTCAGAAGGAGATGCTAGTTGCAGCCCTTTGTGATCCAGGAGACTTCAAAGGGCTTCACTTACGACTGCTGTTTATAGGGTGCAAGATGATTGACTTTAGACTTAAACAAATTTCCATCCAGGCCACAATTCGGGTCGGTAATTAGTGGAATTCTGAAATTTCCAGAAATGCTGGTCCCGATCCACCCAAGCAGTCATGTTTAGGTAAGATACGTTCCAGGGCTGTCAGGGGATGATTAGGTATTCCCGCTGCAATTCACCACGCTAGCCAGGCAACCGAACTCCCGGTACAGTCAGTGCCATTCCCCACCTTAGCTACCGAAGAGTGCTCAGTACGGTCAAGTTGCACAAAGGCCAAGGCTTGATGGGAATTCCTAGGGTTGTAGAGTGGTCCAGGAGCAAGGGGTGGGAAAATGCACCATCACAACTGGAAATTCACAAACATAAAGTAAAAAAAGAATAACTTTTGTGTGACCTCAATAGGGTACAAGTTTTGAAAGGCATTTTGAAGAAGTGCAGAAATGGGAAGCGAAATGGAAGGTGATTTAAATACAACATGGGTTTACAAGGAGACTAATTTCCTGGGTTACCAGGCAACTTCATTTTTAAACAAGATTAATGCAGTAGATCTTATTTAGTTAGACTAATACAAGGCTTATGCACAAAACCATGTAAATTGGAGGCAACTGGCACTAGAGAAAAAAAAAGTAAGTTGTGAAAACCTTGCTAAAACTAAGTTGATTACAGACAGCAGTGTTTAGGCCATAGTCTTCTTCAAAGAATGATTTTAAAATGATCATCTTGATTTTTAATTAATTAAAACAGTTTAATTAACTTTGCTGATACTAAATGAATGTTGCTTGTAACCAAAATTTGGGAGTTCTTATCAAAACTGAAGGGGGACAGAATGAATGGATTAACAAGAACCATAAAAATAAAAATGAGATTAAATATAACAGTACAAATTATGCAGTCTTAAGAGTTTGTGAAGTGGATTTCTCTATCAGACAGGCACTTAGCAGCTGAACGTGGCAGACGTGGGGGAAGATTTTTCTCCATTAGCTGATTAGAGACTCAGCAATGAACAAGAAACATGGTGTGTTAAGGAAAAGACAAATGTGACCTCAGGAAAGGTGTTTCTAGCAGAAACAAGGAAATTTTACAACATTTCTACAAAGTTGTTTAAATACGTCATCTGGCTTATTGTGCACAGTTACCTCTGTTCCTTTGCATCGTGTTCACGGAGGGGGCTACCAAGGTGATCATGGGAGAGACGCTTGGCTTATTTCCCACTGTGAAACAAAGGTTGAGAGAGGACATGCTTGTTCTGAGCAAGCACAGCCAAAGCGAGGCAGAGGAATGGCTGAAGAATGGTCTTGGCGCAAGAAGAAACAGGTATAAAATGGCTGTTAGTAAGTTCAAACTGGAAATAAGAGAAGGCGTTTAAGGCTTGGAGGGGTGTGCCCTGGGGGCACTCTCCAGTAGAAGAGCCACAGCCAAGAGTGTGATTCACTTCAGTGTAAAACTTCTTACATCTATTATCTGTATTATGCAACTTCCTTTAAGCAGCAGGGATGAAGCTTCATGATGCAGGATGTTTCTGTTCAGTATTCTCTTTACACAAGGAGTATATGAACCACTCTCAGAGTATTACTTTAGACTAATATTTATTTTAATTTTAATAACTTTGAATCTTCCCAGGGAAGATCAAATATCAAATATCATATTATGATATTTAGAAAAAAAGAAGTTTAGCACATATGCATCCATCCATCAAATCTCATTACTGTGCTCCAAAAGAGGTGTTAGACCTTTTCAAAGAAAAGGTCACTCAAATTTATGGAAGAAGGAGAAATGTCCATTTTGCTGATACATATTTTCACTTAGCCTCCTTCTCACAGATGTCTAAACTGCTTTGGTTCATTTTTTTTCTTAAAATTTTCAGGCTTCTGATGAGGTCTGACATAGGTAATCTTGGCTTTAGGCATTGAAACCTGTTGAAGCTATAAGAAAATAAAACCAGTCTTGCAATAGGTGACATTAATCTTAAGTGGTATTCCCAACTCCTTCCTTTAATGCACTTATCTACATCTATGGATATAACTATTTAGATAATATTTTTGGAGATACATGTTTTATATAAAAATACCAAGAGTCCTTGCACAGTGTTCACATAAAGAGAAACACACTCACTGCAGAATGATTTGTTTCAGAATTGGAAAGTTTTGTTGTCATCTTATACACTAAAGCTCCTGAGAAGACCTTACACAGGACTGAGAGTTCACTGAATGATAGATAACTGAAGGGTTTTTTCTTTAGAAATAACTATAGTCAAATAAGAAAACATAACTAGGATTTACTTTTAAAAGAATAGTAAAATAAAAGAACAAGATGAGCATTTTGTTTTTCTCAGGTTTTTTTTTTTTTTTTCGCCCCCCCAGATAAATTTATTCATTGGTTATGTTTGGACTGTGGCCAGGAGTTTATGAAAATGTTCGCAAACCACGGTGTTTTATGAACTTCTAACTTCATGTGCAACCTCATAAGCGAGCAGAGAACATGTCAGGAAACCTGCTATCAATTTCCCAGTAACTAAAGTTGGAAAGTGAACAGGGAAAAATTAAGTACAGAAAATATTATTTCTCTAAAGTGTACAAACAGTTCAATTTTAATTTGAGAATATGAAGTTCTTAATGTTCTATTACTCATTACCTTTCTGCTCTAAAATTTATTAATGAAGCAGCAACAATAATACATGTCTCCTGGACAATCCTCGCTATGAACACTGGAACATATGGGGCAGGTTAGCAGTCCAAAGGATGAAAAAGTAGGGCAGCTGGAGCAGACCTCCTCCGACTGCTACCCATAACATTTTTAAGGTTCCGATTTTGCACTGAAATTCTTCAGTAAAAATCTCAGCGGATATTTTGGACAGTGCTCCAATGCTTGCAATGAGCATTATCGGTGCTGAAGTATTTGATCAGCTCTGTTGTTAAAATAAGCAGTTCGACTTCGGAAATCCCCGAAACACTGCTGCTCTGCCGTCCTTCGGATATGGATACTCGTTTGTGTGAACTGTTTCCCCAGTGCTGTGCTTATCTACCCCGCTGGAGGATCTAGAATATGGTGTTTCATCTCAAAAAGTTGCTTCCACAGATAATATGGCATCGTTTTATATATATTTTAAGAAGAAAAGTGTTGGGCATCTTTTAATTTCAGTGATTGTTTTTTGGTTTGTAGATTGAAAATAGGTTTTTGTGCACAACCTCTCGCAGACACATGTGCCCAGATTGTTAAGTGACCTCATTAATAATAACAGTAGTACAAAAATCATTAGCATTTGAAGTGATATGTGCAGCCAATTTTGGATGCCATACAATAAGAAAAATTGTTATCACAAACTCTTGCTCAATATAGAAAAAGAAATTAATAAATTTATTTTATTCTTTATGAATCTTTAAATGAAAATAATAAAAAAAAGGCCTTTATACTACATTTATCCTCTTTATGTTAAGTAATAAAGGAATTTAAGGAAAAGTAATACTTCAAAGCAATGCCTTCAGGTTGTTGAGAGGAACTGGGGGTTTCTGAGCCTAGCTATTATCCCAGTGTCCTCATTGTGAGCCCAGACCAGCTCCATTCAACTTCTGAGGAGCCATATTTGTTATATAAAAAAAGTCAGTATAAGGGAAATTATGCCAAGCTTCATCGTTCTCCTGATTTAGATTTTCTTTCTTTTAGGGTGGTGGGAGGAGGTGGTTATATAGAAGAGAATTAAAATGTTACCATTTTCTGTTGTCTTTAAAAAAAAATTTACCATACATTTAACTTCTGAAATTTCATTTTATTAAAAAAAATAATAAAAATTAAATGTTTTTAAATTGTACAGGAAAAAATTCAACTGAACTATTCTGAATTTTTATGTAGATTATTGGTTAATTAAAATGTTTGATCCAAAACAGTAGTGCAAGTAAGAAAACTTTGAAGGTCATCATCAGTGATATGATTTACTATTTTTTGTAGCTTAGGTAGTGTATAAGTGTGTATCTAGTCATAAAATACCACTGCTTTGTGCTATCATACTTTCTCCTCCCTCTGGCCATCTTGGAATCCAGAATGGGAATGATTCTTCATTTTCTTTCCTGTCAAGAGATGGAAGTCAATGTGACAGAGCATGGTGGTGCTACTATGCAAAATAATCATGTGCGTGCAAATGAACAATGACCACAGACTACATTTCTAAAAAATCAGATGCTTTATTTCAGCTTCCTGGATACTCTGCTTAGGACAATATCAATGAGATAATTTGTTATAAATAGCACTGTGATCAAACCGGGACATCTGTTCACCTTACACCAGGCTAATTAAAAGGACTGTTATTTTCTGCATGGAAAAAAAGACATTTCTGCATGGTTTCTTTTAGAAACCCGTCAATGAAAGCATATTTCTGGTTTGGACAATAGCAAATTAGTCCACAGTCAAAATGATGATAATTTTGCCTACAAACTTTATTTATCTTTTTGGGAGCCAAGGACATTTTAAGGGCCATCTCCAGGAAAGTCTTGAAATAACAGAACAAATTTTTCTTAAAATATGCCAACTACTGTACAATGTAAAGAAACGCTGTGCATGTTATGTGAGTAAGTCCAAAAAAGCATCAAATTGCTTAGCTGGGGTCTGGGACATGCTGCCTAGATTTCAGAGATACCAAGGTATTTAAACAAAGGTTGGCACCAAATTCCTTCATCACTTTATGTGTGTATGTGCTCTTAACTAGTGAAGCCAGATGAAGAACTAAATTAGTTAAATTTAGTTTAAAATTAGTTAAATTAAACTTAACTAAATAAGTTAAATTCCACGGTTGGTACTTCAGTCTGCAACATAAAAAAATTAGTTTTCTTATCATGACTGTAATTAGGATCTTGGTTATGAACTTGTAAGACATTTAGGAAGCTGTTAGAGAGATCTTGTTTCTGCTGTGATGCTAGTTCAAATGTGGCAATGGTTACATCTTTTTTATGGGTGAAATAGATGCTTTACCAGCACTACCGATGACAATAGTGGGATTATTTTGTCACATGAGGCGACTAGCAACTGGGGAGAATCACTTCAAATCCTGATTCACAGCCTTCCTGCATGACTCTGAATAAATCATTTAATCAGGCGTGGTCCCCCCACCTACGCTAGAAGTCAGTAATACCTCCCACCACATTGCGTCTGTCCGTCAGACCTACTGCGAATGTAGATTCCTGTGTAGGAGGGCATGAGGGGCACTGTGACATCCGGAGCCTCCAGAACTCCTAAGTTCCAATACATGAGATTAGTGGGAGATTAATCTTTAAGGTATCCATAAGAACAGTCTCAAAAATGCAGGTGAGCAATCATTACACACAGAAACACTGCTGGAAATAAAGGGACTATAAATTTGCTTACTTGTACAGCTGGGTTGCCTACAGTTCAGCAGCTCAGGTGAGTAATTTTTCATATAGATAAGCATCTGCCTCCCAGCCCCTCGTTTATACCCTTACTGCAATAGTGCTACAAAGACAACCTTCCCAACACATGTGAATGTCTCCTGTCAAATGGATCCTGAATACGATAATGATGCCGCTTATCTGGAAATGAAAGCTAATAATAAACAGCAGCGAGTATTTCAGGAACGCATGTGCCACATCACAACTTCATTTCAATGAAATCTTAGGAGAAAACACCAACAGTCAAACGTAGAAAAACATACAGACTAAATTTACCCTTACCTGTGCCAAAAATAGCAGTTTAAAAGTTAACTAGGAAAAGTATTCAGGCTTATTCATTAAAAACAAAACGATTCTTAAGCATGATTAGAGCATCAGCTAACTTTCAGTAGAAATAACTCAAAGCAGTTATTTTATGAAAAGTTAATCAATTCCAAACTTCCATATGTGGCCTATCAAAATATGTGCATAAACATCTTTATTCCAGAAATGAAGTTTCTATTTCTCATTATTATATCTGACAAGTTTTGGAAACATAGATCACGCATTCTCTCACACTTAATGTAAAACAATCACTGCTCTATTCTTCTGTCAGATTAATTTTTTCACTCCTAATAGCTCGTGCACTTATGGGCTCTTTCTGACAGCTATTTTTGCAGCAGAGCTGCTCTCTCCTCTGACCGCTGACATTTATTAATCAATTGATCAATAAGTCATTTGAATCCCCCTTGGGAATGTTGAAATAGCCGTCGTCCCTCTCAGGTTGCAGAACTAAATGATTGTGTTGTTGTTTGTGTTGTAACGGGGAGTGTTACGCAGCTCTTGTTACAAACGGAGTATGAAATCTAAAGCACACTGGAGGGCTATCACTCGCTTTCCTACTGATGCAGAAAAGATGATTTGTTCCTGAGAAACTACCTCTTCTTGAAACTACATCTGTATGAGCTTAGCTTATGCATACCAATAGCTCAAGAGACCTCAGAGGGTGCGAAACGCACGTGTGAAAATCTAGGCACGTGAAAAAGTGTTTTTAAGATGGGTCCCAGAACGATGCTATCTATTTATTCTATCTCTTCCTGTCCAACCTCTGTCTTACTTGCAAACGCCCATGAAGGGACTGCTCAAAGAAAAGCAAGTTGGGTTTCTTTTTACTTTGAAGTGTTGGCATGCGTTGTTATTCAGTATAAATTGATTTAGCTCCATTGAGGTTGCTTACTTGCCCAGCAGTGAATATTTGGCCTTTATCCTTTCTGAAGTATAACGTATGTTCATTTTCCATTTAAGTAAAAATTCTATTCCCCCTATAGAGAAGACTTAGTTGCTATTTTATTGCAAGAAATGGCAGATGCCAGATAAGTCCATACGGTAAGGATCGTAACGTAGACAAGTGGGATATGTTTGTGGTAGAAACTCCAACAGAGAGACAGAAACATTGTAGGTTCCTGATCAAAAATTGAAATTCAGGCGCTATTTGGAATGGTGCCGTGCTACTCTTATGTTTTGAAACATAGTGGCGAAATTAAAATTATTACCTTTTTCCTAAAAACAAACTGTTAGATCTGTGACCAGACACAGAGCTGGAGGACAGCTCTGTCTGGTTTGCTTCACCTGAAGTCTGGTGTGGATTATTTATGAATGGAGCCAAGGCACATTTGAGAGTCTCTCTCGTTCCTGGGGCACTTCAGAAATTCATCATCTTAGTAGCGTTGTGCCACTGAGTGCCACTCTTGACTTCACCACTGTCATAATGAGCAGAACACTTCAAAAATACGGCAGTGGCTGGAATATCGACAGCCCCAGAGAAGGCTCTGATCTTGCACTCAGTGACAGCTTCTTGCTGCTTTTAGTGGGAATAGAGATGGAACTGCAAGAAATTCAAGGACATATAATTTCTCTATCTGACCTACAGATGAAGCTGGACCATGTGCTTAGGTAGATTAGAAGACTGGGTAGTGTGAATATTCACATGCCCTTGGGTGGCTCTTCCCTAGGCAAGTCCCTCACATCTGTAAATAACGAATGCCTCTGCTAGTGACTGAGGAATGACGTGTCCTGGTGCAGCACAAACAGAAACTCTAAAACAAGGAGGAAACAAGCACCGGAAAAAAAATAATAGGAGAGAAAAAATAGTAGCAGGCACTCCTTAAGAGATGTCTCTGGAGTTTCCAAATAGCACAGTCTGTCTCCGGTAACACCACCGAAGATGTAACACTATACACTCCCTCTGTGTGGTAGAGGTCTCTAGAAGCTGAGATATTCGTTACTGGAGAAATTTCTTCTCTTCCCGTTAGTAATATCTCACACAGAAAGGTTGTATACCAGGAACATTAGAGTTTTCCACCAAAAGGGTAAAAAAGGAGGAAGAACAAGGGTGAAGTTTTCTTAAAAGCCAGAGACTCTGGCCGTGAAACATCCTTCGTTGGAAAAGTGCAACTACAGATCTCAGCATTTCAGTCAAGTCTAAAATTAATCTCTTCTGCCTGGCTTTCCTTTAATTAAAAAAAAAGAAAGGAGAGGGCAGGGGTCATCTTAGCCATGTGAAAACTTCAACTTTTGCCATTGGAGCTTTTTGTACGCTTTAAACGTTAAGTATATGCAGGTCTGTGAGGGCTGAGACACAGACTGTTGCTTTGCTTCCACTTGTTTCTGTGTACCAATTAACAATTGCTTCCTTCCGATAAAGCACAGGCAGCTGAGAGGTCTGGCAATCACATCAGGAAAAGCTCAGCCTGGAGAAAAATATTTTTGGGATTGCACTGCCGCTGTTTACATTTGCCTTGTGAAAAAAACCCACAAAAATGAACCCTTAAAAAAATCAGATTGCAAGGACATCGAGTGATCCTTCAGTGATGTTAAGTACTACTTCCACTTGCAATAAAATAATCTTGGCCAGAAGGAAAGACAAAAAAAGTCATCAGGAAGCCTAATGTCTGGACCTCTAGCAGAAATCACGTGTTAGTGTCCTCTGATGACCTTTGCAAATACATGTGTGCAAATTGACCGTATGTATTCTTTAAAATCAATAGTACTAGCTGATAATACAGAAATGTGAGACTAATGGATGAAGAATTAAAATGCCAAACCAAAGGGTTAAAATTCATATTAATATGGACAGCTAAGGCCAAGTCATTCTGCAGAAATGAGGGCAGCGGGTCACTTTGACAGTTTGTCCATAGTTAATGGAAGTTTATTGACCCAGCTGTGTGAAACCACAGTGAATATTGCATATCACTTGGTCATATGGAAAAGCCGCGTTTATGGATTTCTGTTTCATCAGCTAGAGTGAAAATTCCTTTTTGAATCCTCTCCTTTTTATTTTTTTCAGATCAATGTGGACTCTTCATAAACCCCTACTGCAAGCACCTCAGTATATCTTCTGGTCTTAGAGATTTGGAGGTTTTTCTCATTTTAAAGAGGCCCAGATCACGAGGCCACCTCCATAGGACCTCGCATAAATCAGCCCAGCAAGGAGCCGAGTCTGCGCAATATAAAACGTAACTCCAAGCACTGTCGAGGGAAAATGCCATTGCTGCCATCCCACCCCACCAAGATATTATTTGGCTGCATTCAGTGCTCTTATCTGTTATTTTTCATGTGTTAGCACCCTTGTGCTTGGTGATACACGAAACACCAAACGGTTCATCTCTGCTGGTGAGCTTTCATTGTAAAAGGTAAGCAGGACAGGTGATATATATATAAATGTATAAAATATATAAATATCACAATAAATTTCCCTAATCAGGACGTGGTGTTCCTAGTTTCACATATTGCACAAATGTAGCATAAGAAAAAAATCCTTTTTTGAAAGAATGGTAGCAATAATAATTAAATTACAGACAGGAATGCTTTGACTTTCTGTATAATTTGGATCAAGGTTACTCTACCTTCTATATTTTTACAGAATCAGTCTGAAGCGTAAGAACTTGTATTTTAACTCTACTAACTTGTGTGCAGATTCACTGAAAACAGCTGGAATTCCTGATGTGATTGTCTTTTAAAATTTTCAGCTTTTAAACCAGCCAAATTAAGAAAAATTGAATAGTCATAATGACCTGTTAGACATCAATAGAACAAGTGAAGTCACTGAGATGTTCCATTTAAGCTTTACCACCTGTGAATTTAATTTTAATTATTTAAAAAATATATATTTTAAGTATGTTATTAATTTTGATAGATTGTAATAGTGAAAGACAATGAAATGTTTCCATTTTCCCCACTAAAAATTGCAATACATTCCTTAAAATAATGTTAAATTGAAACACTTATTTTTGGTAAAGAGCTTTTCTGCTGAACATTTTTGCCTCTCTTTACTTGGAAGTATTTATAAAATGTTCCAAATTCTCAAGTTTGGTCTGCAAAGGCTAAATATGCGTGTGGGTGCATGGAACAGAAGCAGATTTTAATTTAGGAGAATTAGCCTCAGTAGGACAAGGCTCTGCTCACTTCAACAGCTGCAAACACTGGCATACACTGAGGTAAACATGTTTAAATTACATAATTTCCAGACCACTGATTTTTTTGCAACTAACTGCAGGCAGTTCCCTTGAAAGAAAAACTCAAGGACATATTTGTGATGCAACATTATTATATCTATTAAAATATGCCAGAAACATTCTGCTCTGGCTCTGTATTAAACACATTCGTGCAAGTCTTTCGCTCCCTCCAACTGGACCAAATGGTAGCAGGCACTAATAGCCTGGACTAACAATAGATGCATTTTCTTTGAATTTTGCATGTTTGTTTGTGGCTTTTTTCCTGCCAGAAAATATCTGATGCTTTTGGGTGGTTTATTTCTCTTTCATTTTCTGGCCTGTCACTGCGAACGAAACCAGTGAATCGGTGCAGAAGACATTAATCTGCAGTATTGACAAGTGCATGAAGTGGGAAAGGAAACTAAAGATTTTTATCAACTTAAGCATAAAGTCAAATCCTGACATTTCTGCCTATTTTTAAAAATATGTGTTGATCTGCACACATGCTCTCCTTTCTTCCTTCCCAACTTATGACTCTTCAAAATGGAGGAAGCATCTGATTAACAAAAAGGGATTATCTCAGGGCCAGCTTCTGGCAGCCTCACTTCTCTTGGAGGGCGTCTTCCTTTTGGGTAGTCCTACAGAAACAAGTCACAAGTCATGTTGATTGAAGAGGAAGCAATATCCTAATTGACTAAAGGTGTTGGGCCGGTGAGGTATTTGTGAGGAATGCATCTCAGCTAATTGTTTAGAATAGTTGATGTAGAAGAAATGTCAGTGGTCAGTGAGGTGGAAAACAGGATAGGAAAGGACAAAGGGATTTTTAGATTCAAAATTTAGGCAGCATAAAAATATGCTGGATTGATAGCTGGCATTATTATTTCAATTGTACCATTAGTTCCTTCAAAGAAAAAATGAAATACAGCACGGAAACCTCTTCCAGCACCACTGTGAACCCTACCCAATAAGGCGTTCATAGACAAAATGTGAACTATGGCTATAGTTGTCTTTGATTACCTGAACCTGGGATCTTTTGAGTTACAAGTGATAGCTCTGTCTGGTCAGGACACCTATATTGATGTGCAAATAAGGGATGTCAGCTTAAAGGGAGGAAACACTTTAGGCATTTGAAATTACTCACTAGTTGAAATATAGAATACAAAATAATTTTGGAGTTTATCTCACCAGTAGCATTCTCAGAACACGGCATGGTAGCTTTACTCTCCTTCCATGGTATCAGTTTGCTATAGACGTACTGTCTTGGGTTTTTAGAGCATGAATACATTGCAGTCTCCTGATTGTAAAGATGAGTGACATAAAGGCTGATGCTGGTTCTAGGTTTACCAACAAGCTTCCAGAAATGAGAAGGGATGTGGACCTCTTCCATCCTGTGCTGGGCCAGTGAGCAATCTCCTGCTGGAAGAGATGTTTTAGGAGGCAGCAAGGCAGGAGGATTTTTTGAGGCAAGAACAAGAATCCAGGGCTCTGCTTGTCTTTTGTAGCTTTATAGGATGTGAGTAGAGTCAGCATTAGCTCAAACTGATATAATGCTGTGAGGTTGTACAAAGCAATTCATTCCCTAATATGTAAAGAGGGAATTCTTTTACGACTAACCAGTACTTCTTTGCTAGGCTATAGCAGGAACACCCATGAGATAATAAAAAAGGATTGAAAGAATCGCAGCTCTTGCCCTCTAATAACTTGTTCTTAAGCTGCTGGGTGATCCTATTCTCTGCTTCAGAGGGAGAGTACCACAATGGGCTTACACTGAGTGAGGAAACATTATGGGACTCCTTCAAGAAAGCAACTTCTAGTCCTACACTTCCAGTACTATATGAAGTATCAATGTAAATAAAGAAAGATTTAGCAGAAAATAAAGATGCACCACTCAGAGCCACAGATGATATGGGCAATAATGGAAGAATATTGGAGTACTGAATGAACGAAATACCAATTCCAAAACTATTTTTGCTTCTATAAGCTCTATTACTGGTGAAGATGAAAATACCAACGGCAACAGTGAGACAAGAGTTGCCCTTGTGAAGGCTTATGTTGTCTAATGTTTCTTGCCAAGAGGACATTTTCAGCCCCATTTTCAGATGGTAAGCTTGTCAAAACAATCTGAATAATTCCCCAAAGATGCATCATTTTCCTGTAAGTGTCATGACAGCTTTCTGATAGATGCCTTCATTTTAATATAATAGTCAAAAAGCAAGAACGTTTTTTATTTTTTCTCAATGAGCATGAAATTTTCAAAAGTCTTTGGTATCCTGAAACTGCTCCAATTAAATTCAAGATGTTTTCTGACTAGCTGAAATGGAAGAAAGAAGTTGGGGCCACATAGAGCACTTTGGAAAATCCTACAATTCTTTTTCATGCATTATTCAATCCCTTTATGTGCTTATGTAAGCTCAAAGGGTGCAATACAAAATGCTCATATCCACACCCTTGTCAAAGAGTACTTAACAGCTTACAACCCTCTGCCAAAAAAATCTGAAGTATGGCTTAATTTAATAACCATTCAATTTTGTCATATTTCCTTATGGTAATTTTTAACAAAAGTAAATCACTACAGACAAACATCTTTTTAACAATGGTATATTAATTGAATTAAGATGGAGAATAAAGGAGACATTACAAGCAGTTAAGTGTGAGAAAGCATGTTCGACACTGAATAATTAATTTTCATTCCAAGATAAAAATGTTGCCCATCGATTTACAACCCCTTCTGGCTATAAAGCCTTTTGGTGGAAACCTGATTCTTAATTATTGTCACAGGAATGCTAAGCTTGTCAAAAAGCTATTTCCATCGTGATGATCAGCCTTAACTGCTTGGAGCAATTTTTGTGCCATGCTTAACAGCTGCTTCATCATTTGTTATCTTTTCAATTAAGCACTCTATTCCTACATGGCTCATAATCTCTACTGAAGAAAGAAACACACACGCGTGCTTACATAGAAGTACATACCCTCCTCAGTGTAAAACCTCAACAGCTGCCCGTCTCTGTTTTTCTTTATTGTGAAGAAAAGGGTTCAAATATTTCTATGAAACACCATATTTGGACCATATTGGAATATTTGAACTGTTACGTGGCATGTACAGACACTCTCAAAATAAGACAGATGAAGGCTTCAAAGCACCACATCAGCATTTTCAGTTTATATGGTTCTGTCTGTGTCCCACCATACTTCTGTCTGCTAAATTCACTCTGCTCCTTTCAGTGGCAGAACTGAATACAGACAGATTATGCCATTGAAAAGCGCAAGCAGAAACATGCTTCTCCCTAAAAACTTTATAGTGGTGCATTTACTATTCTAAAATTAAATGTTGTAAACTGTCCTTTCCTTGGTATAGACTTTGTTATTCCCATATAGCTGTTTTATTTGGAGATTTTGTAAGACTGAGTGCTTTTTACCTGGATGAGTTTAGTGGAAAGTAAAGAGGGAGGGATGTCAGCTGCCTCTTTCTCCTACAAAATAAGAAGGGAAAACAAATGAGGAAATTGGTCTTCCTCATCTCATGGCCTTAATTGCCAGGATGACAGTATCTCCTGTAAGTATTTTAGTTCTGCGTACGCAAACGCACACAAGAAAATTTGCTGGTTCATTGGTTCACGATGTAAATCAATTCAAACTTAATTTGAGATACTTCATTTAGACTTCTTGTTTGAACCAGTGATCTGTGGCAAATCTTGTTTGTGCAAAAGCAGGAACGGAAGTTAATAGATATAAAGTGCCAAATTATATTGCCAGACCGACCACTTTAACGAAGTTTTTACCTGCAGATTTGACTAGTAATCAAAGATGTTTGTAGAAAGGTAGCTTGACAAGGTATTTAAATATTATTTACTGTCAAGTGAAAACATGAATGTGCCTTTGTGAATTTGCTGAATTGAGAGTTGGGTGCATATGTGAAATAACTCTGTTATCCCAAGTGCAGTTTGGAAGCTTTTCAGGGGATACTTTTTATTACCAACAGAAACTGGCATTTATGACAAGATTTTCTAAAAAACTGTTTTTCATTAAAAATCTGATCCTTCAATGAAGCACATACTTAGTTCTATTGCTGGAACTATTCAATTTTTTGTTAGCTTGGAATTTAAATTAATTTTAATGAAGAATTTTATATTGTACATGTACCTTCTAAGATTAAACCACTGTCATCAGGTTTATTTGGGCAGGACATGCTGGTGGAATGGGACAGGAAAAGTCATGTCCTTTTTGCATATATTGTATATATGAAAGTCCTTCTTTACAGTTATAATGATGATAGGTTAACCACAAAATATTTTGTATTGTATTTTTAGGTTTTAAGGGCTCCAGATGGAGGAAAGAATCCTTTTGAGCTAGGCTGTTTAAAAACACATAGTTCCACAAGAACCTGAACGGTACTTCTAAAAATGTAGGAATTCTTGTTAATTTTTACTTTAACGTCATCAGCCTGTACACAGTAAGAAACAGATTTTCTACATCCCTTCTGATGATTCACTGTACAGGGATACCAGCTGTGTCTAACAGTAGAGTTTCTCCACTACAAATTCAAAACAGACATATCTAAATTGTTTTCATTCAGCTTACTTAACCTAAATAACTTAATTCTAAATGTATTTGAAGAATCTGAATGTGCTTGAACATTAAAATATCCAGTACTGAACACTGGGAGGAAAAAAGACTCAAATTCAGTATATTTGTGATGAGCCTTTTGCGCCCATTGCTGAGACAGAAGATGTCTAAGGCTAACCAGTGGGATTCACTAGTGGAAAACTGGCATCGCACAAACACCACAATGGTTTTGGGTTGGCCTAGAGGCTCAGAAAGCCTAAAGCACTTGCAAGACTTCTTCAAGGTCATTTTGCAACCCACACTGAGTCACGAGCCAAAGCAAAAGCTGCCGCATGTAGTTGCCCGCTTTTGCACTGGACGGCAGCAAGAGGTCCCACCCTGAGCACTCAGACGAGGGATGAACCCGGGCAAGTCTCAGCCCTGCCAGCAACTGCTGTTGCAGGGGAAAGAGATCATCCACAGCAGCGGAGTGAAAGAAAAAGACCAGAGATTTACAGAGGAGAGACAAAGACCTACAAGGGGAGAAGATATTCCATGTAGCCATTGGGTTTTTTTCTTTTTTTTTTTTTTCCCCTGAGCAATGATTTAAGGGAGTGAACGGGTTTGGCTTGACTCTGGAGCCAAGCAAGCAGTGTGGCACCATGGGAGCACCTCAGGCCTCTGCTTCGTGATGCAAACTCAGCTGGCATTTTCTGTAGTTACAGACTAGATGGGTTGAGCACTGCTTGCCTCTTGTTCTGCGTTTCCCGACAAGGGGTTATTTTACCTGGGACAAGCTGCACTGGGTGCTGGTCCCCCACTTAGTGTAGGGGGTGGAATGGTCTAGGGACCACTCTCTGACCCTGGGACAAGCTAACTGTGATCCTCTCCTGAACTATGTCTGGACATATTCTCTGTCCTGCCTCACCAGGTTGTTACTCTTCAGACATGCTCTTCCTTTTGCTAAATAGAAAAATTTTCCCCATTCTTTAGGATAACTGCCAAGAGGACTAAGATCTTTGTTCTCAGAGAAGAGAACTAGGTCAGAAGAAAGGTTTTCTTCAGGTCAGAAGAAAGGTTTTCCATTGTAACTAATTTTTTTAATGATTTTAAATTAATTCTCCAGTTCTGTAACTCCTATGATCACCTACAGTGCTGAGCTCAACTTTCTTTTAGGTTTCATTAAAAAATGCACCACTTTTTTAAAGGGTTTAATGCTATTACCCTACAAAAGATAATAAATCACATGTAAGTTATTTACAGAATTTGGATACGGGGCTAAAAACGTTCTTATTGATTTGGTCAAAGCTGAGTCTATTCATATACTTTGAGCCACAGAGGACTCCATAATATAATGTCTTTGTACATAAGACATGGACTGCTGTAAGCAAATTAAAGAAAAAAAACAAAGATGAAGGGCTCATCTGACCTAAAGCATTTCTGTCATGCTTTGAAATGCTGAACCTGAGGCTCACGTGCTGAGTCCAGCTGAGGATCTGGCCCAGCATTTGGCATCCGAGGGACATGGTAGAAAAAGCAGCGAGTGAGAGTCTCCAGTTCTTGAATGCCTCTGGTCAGACACTGCTGTCAGCTATTACACATGTAACGTACTGAAATCTATGGATTTACTTGCTAGCTCCAGAGGATAGAGGCATTCAAATGTTGCTGTATATGGGCAAGATGCATAGCCCACACTCTTAGTCATGTGTGTAACCACATAAATGTTTTCCGTGTGTTTCTCCAGAATACCCAGAAGGTGCTATTATTCAGTAGTACTTTTCACCAAATAGAAAAGTAAGATGTAAAATAAAATTCCAGACTACAAATGATTTTGATTCAATAGAATAGGAAAAAAGCTTAAAATAGATTTCTTCTTGAACAATATCTCCCTACATATTATTTCGCATCTACTGAAAACTGAGATTAAGAGTGCAAAAAACATTTACAGCATTAAGAAGTCAAGGAATTCAAACATGAAGTCCTGCGGCATTGGAATAACAGATGTGTTGAGATAATCCATACATGTGGAATGCTCACGTAAAGGGATTTATCTTGCCCTTACATATTATGCAGAAAAATATGGAAGAAGATGTTGCCTTGTACATCTCTATCTCAACATATATGCACATAGAATAATATGGGGCCAATGTATAGGTAAGAGATAAAGGGAGAAGGGAGGAAGATGTCACCTGTCTTTGTTAGGATTTACAATAAGATAACAAACAAGAAGGTCAGGTGGATGGGGCTCTTTGGAAATTATCTATCACAGTCATCCCAAATACAGGAGTTGGTAGTAAGAAGAGATTTTAATTGTGTAGGCGTTTGCTGGGAGAGTAATGTGTCAGGATGCACTGAATGTCTGCCAGGTTCTTGGAATGTATTTTGTCAATATTTTGATAAGGCAACGAGATATATGTGTCTAGATTTGGGAGGAATGGGTAAAAGCTTGCTGGGAAGGAAGAAACTGTGAAATGATAAAGATTGCAAGCTGTAGTAAAGGAGCATAAAATAACAGCAAGAAAAGGAAGGAAATGTCAATATTGCAGAGAATTTGGAGGGTGGTCTAAAGGAAAAAAAGAATCTAAGATTGAAAAATGGTTTTGAGAAAACACATGCAAATCATCTCTTAGCGAAGGAAAGGTAGTGAATTTAGTGAGAGAAAAAGTGCATTAACATGGTGCTTATGACATAAAAGTTGTGCGCAATTTGGAGAGACATCCGTAAGAAAAACATCTCCGCTGTGGGAGGACTAACAAAGCTGAAACACAGTAATTTCTGAGACTTCCTCAGGTAGATATATGAGCAGACTTCTAGCTGTACCCTAAAGTGTCTTTTCTTGCAGTGTACCTTGTCTAGGCTTCAATTCTGCAAAAATGAATTGAAATAAAATCTTAAATTATATAATAAGAAAATGTTAAGCTGAAGGTTATGGCTTTTCCTTATAGGACTTCTCTTAACCGACCAAGAGCTGACATTACCCTTGACATCAAAGACTGTTACATACTACATCACCTTCAGATCTGTCTCCAGACCACCTTCTTTAACCGACTTTCTATAATAGAAATACAGAACCACTTAGGTCTGCCCAGGTATATGCTCCTTTTCTGCCTTTTAGAGTCCCAGCTGGGAAGATACCTTATAAGATTAGCTCAGGCTGGGGTGGTGGAAATCCCTGTCAACAGCCATCCTGTTTCTTCACCTCCATGCAGGCAGCGTGGGTCGGAAAGGGCTGGCATTACCATGGACACCTGCAGCACCCAGCAGAGTTTTGTCACTGGATGGGACGGCCAGGCACCACCCTAGCTGTTCTTTTCTTTCTGCTGGAAATATGAGGCAGCGTATCTATAAAGTCTACCAAAACTGAATATTAAAGTGTATGTGTTTCTTCCTCGAGGAGAGAATGAGGAAGAGGTTGAAGGACTCATGAAGGGTTTTGTTCACATTATCTAATACAGTCCTGGAAGGTGCTTATATACTGCAGTAGAGAATAAAGTAGAATTGTTATTTCTTAGGATCTTATCACATGCATTCAGTTATTTACTCTGATATTGACTTTTTATGAGAGCTCAGTTTGTCTCCCAGTTTTTGCCTGTAATGTCTTGTCTCTCTCTTTCTGTTCTAATTGCTAAGTTCTTTATGCTGCTGAGTTCCTTCTTTAAAAAGCCTTTGTTTGATGTAATGTAACCTGAGATCTCAGCCACCATGTTCAGTGATAAGGAATTTTTTGCACCAAAGGTGCCAAGCCATTGCTTCTTTGGGATTTCTCTCTTCCTTTTCTTTATTTAATTTTAGGGTAAAGTACCATACTTGCAGAAATGGAAATAAAAGGCTCCTGTTTGTAAGTGGCTTGATGCGTGTCTTTCTCTGCACTAGAGAATGTGTTGTCTGCTAATACAAAAGGTCAATTTGCCTCAGTAAAAGTGATACAATTTCTAGGATCTCAACTCAGTTTACTGCTGTCTTTTGGCTCCCATCCAGGGAAGCATTAAGGAATATGCTTAATTGTAAGCATGTGAACAAATGAGAAGTCCTATTGATTTGCTTATGGTTTGGGTTGTGACTAAGTGCTGTGTTTGGTCAGTGCTTTACTTCTACTTTTAAAAAGGGCAATTTCTCCCTTCTGCTAGGTGTTAGACACAATAGGCAAAATCCGCAGTACAAAGCAAATGCTCACGGGCGGCTGCTGAACTGGGCTGGCAAAAAGGAGTACACAGACAGAAAGGAGAAAATGATGAAAAATTACAACAAGATGTGACAGGAGGTCAGGGAGAAAGTGAGGGAGGGAGTCATAAACAGTCACCTACTGCCTGACTCTGCTCGTATACCCCGGCAGGTCCCATTGCAGGGGGACTGCATAGCAGTGATTGTGTAAGTCCTGGAAATCACTTATGTGCAAGAGCAATAGAAAGGAAAAAGCATCCTTTGGAAGGGGATCATCTGCTTTTAAGGTTCATCTCATCTGAGATCTGCCACAGGGCTGCAACAGGCTCTGCCAACTTGCCTTAAGTGCCTGCTGTTGGAGGATTTACTTGTTTCCATTATAACATTTGAAAAACCTAATAACTGGAGGCTTGGGGCAAAAGGGCCACAACAGGTGTAATTTAATAACTTGCACATATTTTGGGGGGCCTCCTATACCCAAAGGAGGTAAACCAGGCCTCCATACATGCCATGAGGAACCATGCATACTGTAATCTACACAGGTCCTATGCACTTCTGCTCAGCTGCGCGACCTCAGTGGCGTCTACAACAAAGGGGTATCAGCAATTTCAGGAAGATAAACTCAGACCATCCAAAACTAATACCGAATATTCATCATTACTTCAGTGTAATTTGGATTGTCCCTCACACAGCTGAAATAGCTGGGGTCTGGGTGTACGGTGTTATTAAGAACTACACAGGATAAGCTTTTGCTCTGATTGCCTTGAGCCTTTAGTTAAATGAAACAGTGTGCAAAGCTGATAATCAAGATGCTAGGCCTGTTAAACCAGAATAAATAGAGTATAATAATGAAAAGGAGTAATTTTCATGGGCAAACATCACAGGAAATTTCCTCTCCAAGTCCCACTTCCCCTTCATTTTATAACCCAAACCCAAACAGCTACTGTATTTTTCATATGCTGGTGACATCTTGCCATCTTCCCAGGCATTTCTTTTAACATTATTCTTCTATAAGGGCATTGCCCCTTGACTTTAAAGTCTATTCAAAGAGAATAATAAGCAGTTTAATTGTACAGTCCTATTCTCTGCCCAGATTATAACAATTTTTAATATTTCAGGAGTGAATGGAAGTGTTAGCTAACATCAGCATTCCTGTTTCTGAGTGATACACAAACACACCTAGATGTAGATACATTGTTTTTTAATGATTGCACACAAAACAAAGCATGGGAGAAAGGACAGCAGCATAAAAAAATAAACTCGAAACACAAGTAAATGTATTACTTTGCACAACTGCAAGTGGACAGCAGAGACAGGAATAGATGCTCTGAGTAATTTTGACTGAAAGGATTTTGAAGATTTGGCTGAAGAAACTCAGCTGTGGGCATTAATTTTTAATGAATCTTGGAATACTGTTGAAATTTGCAAAAATGGGAAAAATGTTAATTTTAAGCCAATATTTAAAAAAGTAGGTGGGAAATCTTGATCACTGATGAGTATTTAGCCCAACATTAGTCTCAGGGAAAACAGTGAAAATGCTGATGTAAAATGCAGTCAATGAATGAATAAAGGAAAGGAGTACAATCAATGTTAGTCAACACTGTTTTGTGGGAATAGGTCCTGAGAGATGTACCATTGTGTCAAATTTAAACATATATGTGTGATCAGCCTCGGTTGAGTATACTCTGATTTTTAAATGCATTTGATTTAGTAAAGCATGATGGTCTGATTAAAGACCAAATAGTCTATAGAAATTATAAAGTATGAACTAAATGGACTGTGAACTAACAGGTCACAAAAAGTAAGTGTCAATTGAAAAGGAGTAATGGCTAGATTGAGTCTCCAAAGCTGGAAGAAACTTTGATTCAGTTTAACATTTTGTCAGGGTAAATATAGATATAGAATGATTGTTGAAAACATTTGTGGATCATGGGAAGATTGACAAAATGGAAAAGAAATGAATTAGGACAGAGAAACATAGCCTGGTAGTTTGCCCTGCATCACTTGGTAAAATGAGTCATACAAAAGACCTTTAAATAAAGTCAAAAGCAAAACTAGGAGATGGAATGCAAGATACAGGGCAGGACACTGTGTCCTAGAAAGGCATGACTGTTGAGAGTAGAGGGCAAAGTTAGTCTGAATCAAGAAGCAAGATCCAAAGATGATGAGCAGGGGTTGAGAGATGGCTTCCCTGTGTGACTTCAGTGAGACTAGTTCTCGTGGAATACCACATCTTGTTCCAGGATCCTCACTTTAAAGAGGATATTGAAAAATTTGGGATTTTTTTTTTTTATAAAGGACCATAAAAAAATATTATAGGTCTGAAAAGAATGTATTACAATGAAAGGCTTAGAAGATACTGTGAAAAATAAAATTTAGAAGTGATCTGACTGCAATTTCTAAGAAACTACATGACTTGATATTGTTGTTTGCCAAGTGATTTTCTTATTTGGTAAAAAAGATTGGAAGCAGATGAATCTAAAGAACTAAGGAATATTTTTTAACAGTAAAGAAAAATAAACCATGAATTAAGCTGATCATAGAAAACAGTGAGCATAGGAATAAGACAAAGTCCACAGCTTTGAGTATTCAAGTTGAGATCTGTCCTAAAATGCTCAGTTCTTTAACCAAATGCAAATAATTGGGTAACTAATTGCAAATTGGGCAACCAAATGCAAACAGTTACGTGGAATCAAGTGGTATGTAATATATGGTCCAAAATGTGTCCTTTTATTGGTTTTGACTTCTGCCATGAGTGCCAGTGCAATGGCAATTTTACTTGAATATGACACTAGATCTGTTTTAAATTTAGCAAGCTAATAAATTTAGAAGATAATCTATAAAGATACTAATTTCCATTTTCAGTTAAATTTAAACCACTCTGGGAATATTTGTAAAGAGCCCTAACTAAGTGTTTAGCCTTAACATCAAATTTCTAATCTCCTCTGTTAGTTGATATTGATAATGTTATTGATATTGATGTTATTTCACTTATAGTTGGGAACCTAAGGCTATGTGTCCGAATTCTTTTGGGCTATATTGCTTTAAGATGAAATATTTTTTTTCTAACAGCAGCTTCCTTTCAACAGTGTAATCTCTTAACCAAGGAGACAGACTCCTCTTCAATTAGAGCATCTGATTTGCGGAGTGAGGTTCCTGCTGTCTGTAGAAGATATGACAAGTGATCAGTACCTCTA
Organism: Phaethon lepturus; assembly: GCF_000687285.1. NCBI lineage: Eukaryota > Metazoa > Chordata > Aves > Phaethontiformes > Phaethontidae > Phaethon > Phaethon lepturus. Next base: position 23,531 of record NW_010562661.1, read on the forward strand.
TGACTGGCCTGGAGATAGAGCTAATATAATCATTTGCCTTTCTTTGGTCTTTTAAATGATATCTTAATGCAAGCACAGGCACCACACACAACCTCTGGGATTGTGAATACTAGCAGCGTTTTAACAACCAAATATTTTTCATTCTGAACAGCTGTCTACCTTTAGTCCGAGGTCTATTTGCCCTGCTGAAGATTTTCCTTTTTATATCAGAAGGATAAGTCTTGTGTCAGTGTAATGGACTGTGTCAAATGTGGTCTGACACACACTAAGTAAGGAGTAATACTCTCCAGGGCATGCCTCCAGCACCTGAGAAATAGGATATATTGTAAGAAACATGCCCTAGAGTATAGGATTTTAATCATGGACAGAAGATAAATTTTCTGGACAAAATCAAAGGTGAATGAAATAGTTCAATGTTTTTAAGGTCCTTTTCAGGTCAGAGGCTCATTTGGTTGAGAATCAGCTGAACTTCACTTAAATTAGTAAGACTGTGCCAGTTTTCAGCAGATGATAACCTTGATTGTCTTTTGTATTTATTTAATTTGGTTTCACATATGAAAGGAGCCAAACTGATAACAAAAAATTAATCTCTTTTTGGTCCTGAGTTTTAAATTACTTCACATGATGATCAAAAATCTTCAGTTAGATTAAAGCTCAACTCAAGAATGAAGTTCTGCGTATCTCAGTCTAAGGGCCAGATTGCCCAAGGTTGATTGCTCAAGATGACTGAAACCTGTGAATTTTGAAAGAACCTTAACAAACTCTTCTCCACACAACTGAGGCACCTACCTTGCTGTAACAACCTTCTCTGTCCTACTTGCTGAGTATCCATATCTTCATTTTCCTGAATGTTTTTGAAAAAAATGTTGTCCCAAGGATATTTCTCAAAAGGATTTAAGTAGCCACTTACTAACCTTTTTTGTTTCTATGTTGTTTACCATTCTAAAATTGAAAAGAAAATGTGTAGCTCAACAGTTAGGGGTTGAGAATAAATATTTAAGGCACAAAGTGTTAACTGTACTTTAGGACTTAGCTGGGGAACCTCCTGTAGACTTTAATGAGATTTGTCACCCTACTCATCTAAGCTTCACTGGAAATCTCCACCACAGGAAAATAGTATTAAATAATGCTCTGTTTAATTAGGAAACCATCAACTGGAGAATGGGCTAAAATCACAACTCATCTCACCTGTAGTTCTTCAAGATGTTGAAGGATTGCCAGTTAAACCTTTCAACAGCACCTGTTGCTAAAAAGCCTTTTTTCTGCTGTCCTGATCTGCTGCCTTCAAGTACTAATTTTGACTACAACATTCTTCATAAAATATAAACATCCTTTAATTCCCTAGGGCCTTCTAAAGAAAAATACTTTTTTTCTCTGTAACAAATTCTTGTTTCATACATTGTACTTATTTAATTTAAATCTGCCAATAGCTTTATTATTCTTTCATTGGTGTTAATGTGGGTGGGGGATGTAGTTAGTTACAGCTGTACAGCTATTACAACAAATGAGCAACATGCTGCATGTCCTGTCCTCAGAGATGCCTTTGACAGAGCTGGGAATTGCAGATCTGAGTGTGAAGCAGAATTCTCTCTCAGAGATATTGATTTGTTTGCTGTGAAACCTTTTAAATTGCTAAATGCAAAGTGCTTATAGCCACGGAGCCACAAGTAACCCTAATTTTCTACCCATTCATATGGTAATACGTGTTCCTACGAATATCATATTGCACAGGCTACTGGCAACCTCAGTCAGCCTTCCAGCATCCCTTTCACCTACACTCCCCCACACAGCAGAACACATTTTTCTTTGATGCATTTTCTCCACATTATCCTTTTTTTGAAATAGGTCATGGCCAAGATATATGTGTGTGTGTGTGTGAAGCGTTGCTTTTAAGCACCCACACTGAAAAACTTCTGCCTGCTTGTTGACATTCACAGCCTTTAATGTTTTGTGTCTGGTGGTGTCCCTATGTGGTGGTGACTTGACCAGTCATTCTGGCTCTGAACTTGGGGTCAGTTCAGAGCCTCTGCTTTCAGTTGGCCTGTTCTGGCCAGAACATACCAATACACTCCTACGGAGGAGGAATGGGCTGCTGTTTCCAGCCCAGGACCATGGAGCTCCTGTCCCTGTGCTGCCACCACGGCACTGGGCATTTCTGTCTTGCTGGGAACTTGTGTAGCTCCAGTGCTGCACTGGCACCATGGATGATGGGGAAGCAAGTGCAAAAGCATACTAAAGCTCCTTCTCCTTTCCCACAGATTTCTGTCCTGACCTTAAAACTGATTTAGAAGCTTTTAAGATCAGTAATTAACAGTACGAGTCCAATAAATTGCAACATATTTCTCAGTGGCTAATGCATACCTCACTCAAACATTTGTTTTCAGTCCTCAAAGGAAGTCTCACAACACCCGAAAAACTTTTACTTCTTTCCAGTTATCTTGTTTTACCAAATGAGGGTCAGAAACACCTTTATTAGGTGCTCCGCCAGCACAGGAAGAATCAGGTACAGAGATAATGAGGCCCCTTCCATCTAAGCCTTTCCTCAGATGGTGTTATAGACTTTCCATACCAAAGCTGCCTGGTGCATTCTAGAAAAATGCTCCCCCAAATGACATCATGAAGAATTCAAAATGAGCTGTACGTATCATTTGCATTCAGGAAAATCTTTAGTGAAAATCGCCTACAGCTTTCTCTCTCTTTGAGCAGCACACTAACATGATCCAAAAGGAGTGTCTTAATTATGGTAATTATAGGATTTAAAATTCATTAAATAAAATATTGAGGCTATTCAAACTCAGATTTTTGAAGGATTATAGTGTTTGACAACACTATGAAAGGTTTAAGTGTGTAGTTTAACTGCCAGAATTGGTTTGTGTTTTGCCCTCATTACTCAGCATGAAAAACATGTTTTAAGTGGAATCTGCAGCCCACTTTCAACTGTCAGTCCAAATATGTCTATTCGCAAGCTGAGAAATTAGCAAGGCACATGATGCTCTGGTGACACCCATCAAGCAAGAACAACTCGTTGGTTTCGGCGTAACTATTTTCACTCTATCTCACATCTAATTCATGGCTTTCTGTGGTTTACTTTTTTAAAAAAGCAAAGAGGAGCCCTCTTGTGAAAGGTGGTTAGTTAGAAAACTGAAGTCAGAAGTAAATCTGACTTTCAGACTCTGCCTTTCTGGCCGCTGAGTGTGTTACAGTGGAGCGGGGCTGGTAGGAGGCAGGTATTGGCTTTTCCTCACCTGTATCCCCAGGCAGTACAATGGCATTGTATTTTCACGGTTCATGGTGTTTGTTAGGCAAAATCAGGGGAAAGAGAGAAAAGCAAAAATCCCTCCGTGCTTAAGTAATTTCCTGGAGCAGTCTCTTGTTCATCGAGAAAATAACCCTCAGAGGTGGGTCATGTGCTCCCAGAGGGTCATCCGGGTGCTGAGGATTGGTTTATACTTAATGTCATGGGTGTGCACTGAGTAGTGCAGGGAAATGCTCTGCTTTCCCAATTCTTGAAGGCAAAACTCTGTTCATGGCTTTGTACAAACTGCATGCTTCTGCCCTTAATGTTTCAGCCTCTCCCCTCAGCTTAGTGCTGCTCTTTCATGCCTCAGCTCTGACTCACTGTACAATATCCATGTTCAGCTTGCAAAGGGAAAGTTCGACCTCGGTGGCACTGGTATCCCAATGCCTAAGGACCTTTTCAAGTATTCCTGCTACTCTGTGCCTCATTTCACTGAAGTGTATACGGTGCCCATGTACATGAGGAAACCAGTGACTAAGTCCATTGGTGTAAGTGGAACCACACTGATATAAAACCGGTGCATATAAGACCAGAATTAGGATCTTAACTGTCAAAACCAGAACATTAGGATTACATTTATCATAGATATCTCTGTGGTGAAGGAGGTTTTATTTCTTTGCAGTACTCATCCACCACAACAGCCACAGACAGAGTGAGGCTAGATCTGACTTATGACTGCTATATTTAAGATCAGCCCACCTTTCCAAGCAGAGTGCAGGAAGCAAATTTTTAGTACCTACCTTCAGGTTACTTTGCAACACAAAGCTAAGTCTGTAAGGATATCTTAGATGCAGAAAGGTGCCTTAAAATATCTTGTGTCCACTCATCAAAGTCTTCATTTAAGGCTTTAGTATTATAGCTCTGGTCCTGGACCTCCAGGAGTTCTAAACATGCGCTCAAGACCAAAGCCCTGCTGGATACTGCATGGATATAAAAAGCAACAGGTTTGAAATCCACAGCAAAGCCTCTGATGATGATACTGTCCACCCGGAAGGCACTCCTGGGAACGAAATATGTCAGCAATGTATGGCACTAGTTGCATAAGTGTGGCAGAACTGTGTACGTACAAACTGAGCACATGTGGAAAATGCAAGTTATCGCAAGAACAGTATGGCATGTTGACATAGACAGAGACAAAGCATGTCAGTGGCTAGAAAATAAGGAATAGAAAACACTCTTGAATGTTTTTACAGATTTTTAACCAAGTATACCATCAAACGTACTGAAAAAGAAATTATTTCTTCCAGAAAAATGCAAATGATGAATTTCTGTAGGGATATGTAGAAACAGCTCTTCAAACTGAACATTGCTTTACCACCTTTTCGTAGGTTGATGAACCTTTCTTAAGTTTTTTGTTGTTCAGATAATGCTGTGCTTATTTCTATGAAAGCATACAGAGAAAGGAAGTTGCTCATCAGGATATTATCTCAGCACTTTTCCAAAGAGGAGTCTGCATAAGAAGAGATAAAATAGAGGTTCTGTCTGTAACAGTCTCTGTCTATAGTGGTCCCACGCTCTCACTTGAGCGTGAGCTCAAGTTTGCAGCACTATGTGGCTTGGTGCAACTGTGTCCATCCACTCTGTTGGCGGTATTTGGGTTTCCTTCCCTGCTCCTGAGTTTCCTTGGGTAAGAGACTCACCCCTGCCCTGATCCAGGGGCTGGCGAACATGAAGATGATGTAAGAGATCAGGGAGTGTGATCATGGTGTGAGCCCAGCTTTGAGCTGCCACAAGCATGAGGAAGCACGGAAGAAATGAGAAATAATTTTCTCCAACCAGGAGAGGGCAGAAACTTCATTGTGCAGTAGTGTGAAATTATATGTGCACATCCACAGGCAAAATCCATGCCTGATTTCCTGAAATCCTTAATGTTTACAGTATGTATAAGTAATGGAGGATCCTTTTTCTGGTAATCCTCCTGTTTAGTGGAATACTTTCCTGAAAGACTGCAACCATTGCAGTGGGGTTGAACTAGATGACCTTTAAAGGTCCCTTCCAACCCAAACTATTCTATGATTCTATAACCAGAGATCCATTCTCCTGCTCTTCATTTTCACATCTATTCCATGCCAGATACCTTTTATAATCCATCTGCTTCCCACCAGATCAGTAATTTTGTTTTCTTTTCTGGCAGACAGGTCCTCAGAAGCCTTGCCAAAAATATCCTAGGTCTCAAGTTACTTTTAAAAGATGCAAAAGTGGAGAAAAATCAAAGTGAATCCAAGGTAAGTAGTTTGCATTCCTTTCTAATTTCAAATTCTGTAATAGCTCAATAGTAGGGTAAAAACCTTGAAAGCTAATGAGAGTTCGGAGCAGACATTTTCCATTTGAGAAGAAATAAAAGAAAGAAACTGTTTGAAATTGCCTCATTTCAGGAAAGAGCAGAAGGCCAAACTTCTTTCCGAAATATCAAGGACAGTTGTATTGGCGTCTTAAGGAGAATAGAGAGAATGTATGAGCTTTTGTAACTGGTATTGAAACACTAGTTTTGGTTTACAAGTTGCAATACTGAACCCAAACCCAACTGAATTGCTGCTAATGGGTGAAATGACAGTCTTTTCAGTTTGCAGGAGACAGATGTCAACATTGCAGCTGGAACTAATCATAAGTTGTCATCATGACTGGAAGTAACTGAAACTTTTCTTGAATGTAGATAGCTAGGACTGAACGGACATGAAAACTAATACATCCTCTCACACTTAATATCTCTTTTCTCCAAGAGAGCTAGAAAGAGAGCACAAGTTCCATTTCACAGGACATTGGGCAATTTTGACATTTGTCTTCACGTGCATTACAAACAGAACTTGAAAATGTCAACATTTTCAGTGTAAACAAAATAAATCATTTACTCTCAATTGAAATGTTTCATTTTGACAAAATCTAAATGTCCAAATTATTTTTCACTCCTTTTCAGTTATACTGTAAAAGCATTGATATACGGTATCATTCATATATTTCATTCCTAAGATGAAAACCAGAACTAGTTCCTTCTGAGGATATTGAAAAATTAACCTCCTCCTTCTTCCTGCCTTCAAATAAACCTCTGCTGAAGTTAATGCAACTTCAGGGTTTGTTTTGACTTAATCAGGTAGAATTCTCTTATTAGAAAATGTCTCTATCAATATTTTCCAGACTGCAAATCACCTTTGAGGAACTTTAGCAGGTGGGCAGGTGTGTAAGGATGCCATTTATAGCACCATTTATGCTACTTTGAGACCTTTGGGTAGGTCACCACTTTGGTTTCCAGTTCTTGTCAATGAATGGACAACTCAAACACATTAAAGAATCCTTCCCAAAAGCCCAGTTACAGTTATGAGTCATAGATTTCTGAAGCCACCCAAACAAATCATGTGGTAAATTATTTTAAATTTTAATGTCTTTAATATGCTTGGGATACTCTAGATAGGTTGTATACTCCTTACACTCCACCTGCTCACCCTATACAGGCATGGACTACACTACTGCCTTTTGGTGTTTCTTGTACTTTCTTTTAAAGATTACTCCTTGAAAAAATGAAGGCTTTAGGAAACAATTAAAATTGTTTTTCCCCCACTGGAAATTTTATGAGTATTGAAAACATCAGACATTCCAATAGTAAAGAAAGACTCTCTAAAACAAATTTCTGTGGGAAGGAATTTCAAATTTACTCACACTAATTAGCTTTGAGACCCGACTAAGCAGTGTGAAGTGGACAGAGGGATTCTCCTCCTAGTACCTGCTTAGTGGTCGCAAAATCAAACACAATCACATTATTTCAATGGTGTATCTATTAGGGTTCATGTTGTGATAATGTGTTTTACCCATGACGGTTGAAGAATATAAATAAGAGAAGCTACTTAAAGAAAGTTCACACTTTCATTTGTCTAATTGTTATTGTTAGGAAAAAGATGCTTGTTGAAACTGAAGACAAACCTTTGGGATCTGAAGAAGGGACATTATATTGTGTGACAACTGTTTTTTTCCATCTGTGTTTCGTAAAAAGAAAAACAAGTCTCTCTCCTTACAGACCTACTTTACCAACATCCTTCATATGACTTTAGCCAAAATGTGGATTTTTAAGAACTAAGTCTAACCAGTTGCTTATATGGTACTTATATGAAAATGAAAACACATTTTGATTTAAGGAATAATTGGTAGTGGTGATCATTATGAACTTTATACCACCATTGGTACCAAAGAATATGACCTCTTTCTTTGAAAGTATACTTCGGAATAAAAAGTGCATGAGGTTTTTTTCTTTGTCTTCTGTCTGGCTTTAGAAATTAATTAATTTAATTAATTTTAATTTTAATTAATTTTAATTAATGAAATTAATTAATTCTTAGGGCTTTTAAAAACTGTTATTGTCTACTCAAGCTTCTGTTCAGGCAACAGTAAAAGAAGGCTAAATATTGTCTAGAGTCTTCAAACCTAAGTGTTCCAATGTCTGCTCTCTCAAGCTCCCTTTCAATGAGTGGCATTTCTACCACTTTACCAAGCAGACATAGAAAAATATTGTGCACTTGCCAGGTGGCTCAATTTTGTAATTTTTAGTGACACAGCCCCTCCCTATTTAAACTCCTGGGAGCCACCTGTGTGGAATAGCAGAATTCATTTTGGTAACATCAGGATTTGGCCTGGAATCTGCTCAGAGGCTATACATACAAGTATCTTTGTAAGTCTGTGGGTTTTTTCTTTCAGTCTCACATCAATTCTTTGTATCTCTTCCAATGATAAGCAAAAAGACAGAAATGTGTCCATTTTATGTGGAGCAGTTTTATGTGACTTCCATGGCCTCACTGTCTCTTCTCCCTCCATGTGTAACAAGTTAAATAAGAAATTTAAAAGGAAAAGGAGCGCTTACAAATGCCCTGTTGAGGCTCAGTCTAGTTTTTCTCCTCTCTCATCTGCCTTTTCCAGAATGATTCCTGAGGGGAAAAAAGCACTTAAAACACACTCTTGGTCCTGACCCAAGTCCCACTGCTTCCTCATTCCTCTGATGATCAAGACAAAAAGCACTTAAACGGGCTCTTTGGGACAATTCATGCATCTCCTTTCTCTCATCTACCTTTATGCTCTAGGAGGTAAAGGTGCTTAAAAGCAATGGTTTTGTTGATACTCAGCTCAGTTTCCCTCTCTCTGCCCTATTCGTGTTTTCATCTGATTGGGTTTTGCAAGTCTCCTCCTCCCTGACAAAATAAATCTCACAGCATATGATATCATGCTAAAGATCTTGAACTGAATGTTACCTTATGGCTTCCATTGCATTAACGATTGCTGCATGGGGGAGATACAGATTTTGCAATGACCCGGTAAAGTAGCTGACACATCATTTTCTGTTTCCTCTTTAGAGCAACGATATATCAGGATATTCAAAATATTTAGACTTACTCTTCATTATACACTGAACCACTGGCCAGGACCAAGTTCAAATTTGTGAAATTATATAAAGGCCAAGATTTTTTAAGTGCTCTGCTCTAGTGATCGATGGTGAAAGGTGAGGCAAATAGCACAACATAGAGGCTGGTTGCAGGGCTCTGGGACTCCCTTCCATTGCCGTAGCAAAGGCATATGCTACTGTCGAAGTGGCTTCAGGTATTATGCACCCCCTCCAACTGCCAGTCCAGAAGAGTCAAGACTCCATAGGTCTGCATCCCATCTGCCGGCACATCTCCTATCCCAAATACTCTTGGGGCATTTAGGGGCATAAGATGTTTGGGCAACCTCTCTGAGCTGTTTCCATCCGTCTCTGGAGCGACAAATTCTTCTTTGCAAAGGACAGCTTGGATAAATATGACTAAGAAGTAAGAAGAAATCTCACTTTCTCCTGCTTAACCATAACCTGCTTATGGTCACATAAGAAAAAGGGGAGAGGAAATTAGGAAACACCACCAGAAATAAAGCTTTACAGTAAAATTGGATTGTCAGCCATTGGCAGTAGAATGAGGAAGAAAAGAGAATATGTTCAGTCAATTTTGTCCATTTCATCAGTCTTTTAAAGCAAAACTCATGTTTTTAACTTAAAAAAACTGTTGCAGACAATATCCAATGTAATAAATATCAGAATCAATCTAATCCAATCCGATCAATAAAGAGAAATGTTGCACATTAAATTAATGGCCTTGAAAATTCCTGTTTTATTAGAATTTTCATTGAAAACATTTAATTTAGAACCAGCTCTGCCAAAGACAGCATGTTGATGCCAGTCTGCCTCACTGGAAGGAGACAGATCTGAAGGAAACTGCATGCAAGAGAAACATCTCCGTGGAAGGGAGAGCCTAGGCAGCAGGGAACCATGCTGTGGGACTGAGACTTAAACAGCCACGAGCCCCTTCTCCGAGAGAGGTGCTGTCATCAGCGCAGGACCAGGGCCGTTAACACCAAACTGTCCTCCCTTATGGCTTCAATTAAGGAATTAACATTGCTACCTGGTTGGAAGGGTCGATTTTTATTCTCAGTATGGAACAACTCTAACAGAAGAACACAAGACAGTTTGCTAGTGTTTCAGGGAAAACTGTCACCACAGTCATGTACTCCAGGTTTGAACGGGTCCCCAGAGCAATCTTTAGGACATACGACCAGGTAAGATATGTGCACTGCACTGCTTGGCAGACCCACCGCATCCCAGCTTTCGGTTGCTACAACAGAGAGAACCAAACAGCTCCCATTGATTTTAACAGAGCCAGTTAGGGACCTAATGAGTATATCTAGCACAGCAGCTCTGGCTCTGTACCAGCAATGTGAATGTTAAGAATTATGCATATGTGAAGGAGGGTAGTTTGTCATATATTTCTGGAAAGTAGTTTAAAAACTTGGCTTTAATAATGGGCATGTTGACAGCAACTGGGCTTTGCTGGCCAAGTCCCTCAGATATCAACCACTCTAGCATCAGAACTATTTTGACGTCAAAACAAAACAGGCTATTTACTTTTTGAAGTTAAATTAAATCCAGAGAGTACGATGCCGTTACAGAGCTGGAGTCCTAGAACATTTTATCCAAATGAGCTGAGCAAGGTATAAGTTATGAACAACTCCATAAAATGCAGGGGCCAGGTTTTATTCCTGTGGAAAACAAGAGCCGTATCAGTTAAAAAAAAGAGTGTATCAGGCCAGTGAAGCCAAAGAAGGGCAGCACTAGAGAATTTACATTGCAGAATACATTTCAACCTTTTTTTCTTTTCACTTCTCATCATTGCGAATAGGATTGTTGGCAAATAATGAATTCTTCACATGCTGGTGTAATAAAAGATGAATCTTTACAGTGATTTAAATCAGTTAAATAACGCTGCTCCAAGTTTAGGTGGACCACCTGCCCTGTGGTGGCCTCAGAAAGCTTCCTTGAGGATCCCCAAGAGATCCTTGGAAAAGAAAGTACCCTGGAGAGGAAGAGCCATGGCAGATGTCCTGCTGCTTCTGTTCCCCTTCCCAAGGCATCTTCCTTTTCCTCACCTGATGGAGTCATCACTCCGCCTGTCCCTATGCTGTTTGCTTGTTCCCCATCCAGGCACTCTTGCTCTGGTGAAGCTGCCTCAGGTCCCCTGTATCCTGAAGTGTTGGCACATCCCCTGGCACATGGGCCTCCGTGGGGCGGCCTGGGCCCCGGGCTTCCCTGGGGCCTGTTCTTACCGGAGAAACACACTGGGTTTATTCAAGGTGATTGCTGGGCAGCCTGGTCTTCTCTCTCGGCCTGATCTTGGCATACAGGCAGTGAGTGTGCAGCGGTCAACCACACCGACTGAACATATCTACCCCAGGGGCCACGTGGTGGGAACCAGAGGAGCTCTGGACCCCAGCTGGCTCCAGGAACGTGCTGTTTGTGCCATTGCTCCTCTGCTTCGGCAGAGCCATTCCCCTCAGGCAGCTCCTGGGATCCACCTCTCATCCTTCCCACGGGCAGAAATTTCTCCTCTGAACCCACTCCCCTCTTGAGGTGGGCAAAACTTCCTCAGAGGGCTCTGAGACCCCACCTCGAACCAGCTTCCCCGGGAAACATACGTCTGTCTTCTTGGCGGAGACTGAGGAGGGGGCTCGCCCCGCCAGAGCGGAAGGAGTGCCGCGGCGTTTCCTCGGCACTGGGCAGGCGCAGCCGACGGGGATTTGTTATCCTGGGATCTGGACTGCCCTGAATCTGTCCCGCAGAGCTGTCGCTAATACAGATAATTTGTGAATTAGTATGTGCGAAGTACCTATCAACTTAGACACTAGAAGAGGCCAACTACTTCCTTAAAGAATTAAATTTAAGAGAAAATTATAATCTTTATGCCCTTCAGAAAGGATAAAATAAGCAATTTAAACATTAGCGTAAATGAACCTATTTTGCTCTTCTCTGAGTCTACAGAGAGTCGTAACAACTCCCAGTGTTAGGTTCGTTTGCGCAGAGCGTGCTTGCGTTAGCTGGTACACCAAGTAAAGGAGAAAAGTAGCTGAATTAGCAGGCAGACCAAACCCTGCTAGCTTGCTCTGTGCCACCAAAAATTGACATTGTAACAGCTGCTGGAAAAGCCTTCTTCACTCTGCAGCTGTCCAGGAGACCTTACGGTCCCTTCTGCAAACTGCAGAACTCAACACAGCAATTTATGCGTTTTTGATCTCGCGCTTGGCTATTGTAGCACAAGCAAGAGCTTTGGGAAAAGTACTGCTCAGCGAGATTAAGAAATTCCCTTGCTAGATAGCTAACTCACAAGAATTCATGGCTTCAAGACTCCATCCAGACCAACGTTGCCTCCACAGCAGTGTGTATAGGTGCAGTGCAGGGCATTATGAAAATACACACTTATAGAGGAGTTTCTTCCTCTCCTGCCTAAAACAATGGAAGCCAATTGGCCTTGAAACCAAAAATACTTGCATATTCAGGCCAAAGGTATTTTAAGACAGTCTTCCCAGAATTAAAAATGCTAGTATAAATCTTCCTAAATATGTCCTTTTGGGAAGAGACAAAAAGAATAAATGAGGAAAAGTAGAGAAAATGCACTGACTTCACAGAAATGTTACAGAGTTCTCATATACCATTCAGCAGCAAAAAGTTTAAGTACCAAGTTTATTTATTTCATATATCACTGTGATGGCCACTGTGAGTCACAGAACAAGGACAGGTAAATGACATCTTACATGTTTTGAATTGGTGATAAATGCCACCAGCCTGAGGACTCAGAAGATGGGGTGTCCACAGTGGGGTGACTACCAACGGCCTCTTGCAAGGGCTACTGCTCTTCTCCCGTCTGCCCATCTTGTCTGTGCTATGTTTCTGACCGGAGTTGCCGGTCTTACCCGGGACTGCTAAATAGTAATAGCCTATGAAAACTTACAGTTGAGTCAGAGAGTCCTGATTCTTTAAAAACACTCTTCACAGCTGCCTGCATGCACAGAAGGTCTGGTGGAACCAGTTGTGACTATAAAGGCTCTTGGATGGTATGTGATGCAAGAATAGGTCCTGTAGCTCTTTCATTAGCCCTTTCATGTACTCTGTAAGGCTTCCAGCAACCTTCACGGTTTGCATTTTTAAACTTTCACAGGGTTTCAACTCAAGGAAACCCAGTCTTGTAGTCTTGTGATAGATAAATTCTTATTCTCTCTGTAAACACAGGAGAAAAATGCACATGCTAGTATTTTATAATCATGCTATGAAAAGCTGTTTTGTAGGTTAGAGCAGAGAAGTTAATTTTCGCAGTGTTCAGTCCCAACTGGAGAATAACAAAAGATGATAGTTGAACAAAAATGCTATTGTTTCGCTGGGAAGCAATTAGGCTGGTGATGGCAGGTCTCAAGTGAGAATGTAGTTCCTCAATGAGCTATAATTACCTCCTATTTGCCAAAATTGCCATTAGAATAAGAACACTGCCGTGATTGAAAACCCTAATTACCTAGGATTTGGAAGTTTGTGGAAACTGTTGTGCTTTTAAAGGGCTAACTACGCTATTAATAAAGGTTTTAAATTGGAACGAGGTTGAGGCATCCCACAAGTTTTATATGATGTTGGACTACCAACTTAAGATGTTGAAGTGTTGGATTTTTTTATAAAGCTTGATCATAATGGAATAATCTTTCTGGCTGAATTGGACCCACATTGCACTGTTTTCTTTCTCTTCCAAGGGCCATATGCTTTCACACCGAGAACAAATTTCTCCCTTTACATGGGACAGATCATGAATAAAAATGAAGTGTTGGAGAAAGAAAAAGAAATGTGGCTATGATTATACCATGTTTATGTCCACAGTGGACAGATGAAAGCAATAACAAAAGGCTGTTATTTTAGTAATTATAAAACCAGAATTTGTAATGATAGAAAGGCTAACTTCAGAAGAAATACAAGGGCAACGTGCTCTGGAGAAGGTTTCAATGGAAGGATTGAAAACTGAGATTAACATTCAGTTTCTTGAAATTGCCTGAGAGGAGGCTTTTATTTTGTGAAATTTAGGGACCCAGACCTGTGGTTGATCTGAATACTTAAGCCGCACGGAAACCTCTGGTACTTGAACACCCAGCTTGTGATTTGAATTCAATTGCCTGTGTGGCCATGGGTGAAGGAAATACAGTTACATTTTTTACACACTTAGAGACGGAGAATGGCCCACAGGCTTCAAGAGCACTAAATGGTCCTGAATATAAAATAAATAACGTGTCCATAAACTGTCAGATTATAGTGTAATGTTAACACAGGCAGTTAGGCAGGCACAATAAAAAAAAGGTCTGAAGAGGTGAATGGTATGTTTCAAAAAGTACTAAAAACTTTTACCAGCTGTTTACCAGGTTTGGTAGAATAAAACAGGTAAACTATGTAAGAGAAGAAATGTCTTTCCTCTTAAGTGACTTCTAAAAAGACTTTTTTTTTTGACTTGGGAAGCTGTATAAAGTGATGAAAATATAGCTTTTTGAGATGAGCTTATTATTTCTCAACTTACCAACCATGACAGAAAATTAACGTAGAAATCCTTGTGGTGAGAGTTGCCCTGGGGTTGTCTAAAGGTTGCTTGAAGTTTAATGACAAGGCTGAACAGAGAGGAGACATGGAAAGTGGGATGAGTGGGAAATGAGAGAGATGAGAGGAAAACCGCTGCAGAAATTATGATAATTTTGTGGATGGGTTTGTGAAGGCTGATGTAGAGAGAATGAGAGGAGAAGGAGACAGACACCATTTGAATGAGCACAGTCTGACTCTCCTTGTACTTGGATGTCAGTGAATTTATAGCCATGCAATTCAGTTAGAAAAGAAACTATGCTTTTTGAAGTGTGGAGTGGGGCTTTGATAGTCACTGTCACAATTTTATGAGCTTCATAGCAAAGTCCTCACTAACAGAGATTTCTAAATCAAAACTGAATACCTTTTTTTTTAAATGAGGCATTTGTTCATGGAGGAGCTCCTGGCCTCTGTTCATGGATCAGTAGACGGGATGCTATGGTTTGTGTCGTGGGAAAGACTGGGCTGGATTATCACAGATTTCTTTCTGGCCTTACGTTTCCATTGGTGAGTGTGAGAAACCTGCCAGCTCCTGAATCTCAAGTTCATTATTTGTATATTCATAGAATGAACTAGTAAAAATGATTTATAATAAATGAAATATAAACTGAGGAGCTGAAAAAATAAATAATGAGAAGTGAAAATAAAGTTCTTCTAGGCTTTTTACTTTCGTCTCCCTTCATGAAGAAGGGAGAAGAACATAAGGGCTGCCATAAATCTCATATTCTGATAAAGTTCATTAACATTGTCATCTCCATGACCAGACAGTACTTTTGTCTCTAAAAATATATGTTAGCTGCAAGAAAGTACATAATCAATGGCCTCCTGTGGATTTATATCTGTGTAACTTTGAAAACACAGTCTGGTCCATATTCAGTTTTAAAACCACTGGGCATAATAAGTGGAAGATCAGAACTCTGTGTTGTGGTTTAACCCAGCAGGCAGCTAAACACCACACAGCCGCTCACTCCGCCCCAGAGGGATGGGGGAGAGAATCGGAAAAAAGGTGAAACTTGTGGATTGAGATAAAGACAATTTAATAGGATGGAAATGGAGGGGAAAATGACAACAACAACAACAACAACAACAACAACAACAATAATAATAGAATATATAAAACAAGCGATGCACAGTGCAATTGCTCACCACCCACTGACTGATGCCCAGCCAGGCCCTATCAGCAGCAGCCACCCCTCGACCAACTCCCACTAATTTTATTGTTCAGCATGACATCATGTGGTATGGAATATCTCTTTGCCCAGTTTGGGTCAGCTGTCCTGGCTGTGTCCCATCCCAGCTACTTGTTCCCCTCAGCCTCCTCACTGGCAGGGCAGTATGAGAGGCTGAAAAGCCCTTGACTTAGTGTAAGCACTGCTCAGCAACAACTAAAACATCAGTGTGTTACCAACGTTCTTCTCATCTTAAATCCAAAACACAGTACTACACCAGATACTACGAAGAAAATGAACTCTAAAAAAAAAAAAACCAGGACACTCTGCCTTAATAAGCTGCACTAAACCACTTCCTCAACTCATCAGTTTCACCTCTTAATTATAGTAATTAATTGCTCATTAATAATGCATTATGACTATATGGACTTTTTGCTTTGTTGCTCAGTATTTGTATAATTAAAAATTGATAGCTTTTTTCATTATTTTATTAATTACTCTTTAATTATATATTTGTTTTTTAATAATTTCTCAGTGCAGATAGGAATAATGTTTCTTTAGATGGCGGGCTCAGAAGGATTGATCTTCTTCCTAGGCTCCAGTAACCAAAAGAATCCACTTTTCTGTCACGAGAAGAAATATCTTTTCTATGGCAGTTAGGTTACATTAGACTGGGAATTTTTTTCTACGGAATGATGGGACACACGGTAGGGTAGTGATGTCTACAACCATGTGCCTTTGTGAGTAGTACTGCGGGAACCCAGTGAGTTCAAGTATCTCTTACTTGAAATGTTCACAGGGAAAGGTTTTAAAAATTGAAAATTGAACTATTTTTATGCTAGTCAAGCAGAAGGCACAGAGGAAAAACAAAAGCACTGAGCAGAAACCTCATATTTCCCTTCTGTACAAAATAAAACCTTGCTGAAGAGGAAGGATCAGCAGCAGGTGTAATACTTTTTAAGATGGTGTGGACCTGAAAAGAAAATTTAGTAAAAGAATTGTGTACAAATGTGTGTGGGCATCCATATAGCCCAATAAAGATTTAAGAGACTGATACTGTACAAAATAAGAACAGTATAGGTCATTCATTTTCAAGATAAAATGAAGAAGTTAAGCAGCATGTTTAGTTTTCATATAAGAAAGCAGAAAAAAAACGGCCATTACTTTGTAGAGGACATTGGAATTTTCTCCTGCATGTTCCCTTCTGCATTTAGCCTGAGCTGTCACCTGCCAGTCCCTGCCAGCTTGGCCCTATAGACCCACTGAGGTCTGTAGGAAAGGCAGATGAATGCAGCATAACTCTGAAACACGTTTTGTGTGGTAGCAAAAAAGACCTCCAAAATCCAAGCAAACAACTCACACGGAAGCTTGTTATATGTTGTCTCGATTGTCACTAGATACCTTTGCTGCACTGCGTGCTGCCACTGGTGGTCACCGTTAAGACAGACCATCAGGGGCATGTTTTAGGGAGGCTTGTAAAGATCCGGCAGAGATGTGCCCCACTGTCCCCAAGGTAAAAGCCGTCCTGGGAAGAGCAAATTTTTATGCTCCTCTATCTGTCAGTAAAACAGATTCCCACCTGAATGCCTAGGTGGATGGTGAAGAAAACATTGGAAAACCTACTCAGATGTGTGTCAGAGTAGGACACGGAGCAGAACAGGCTGCAGATACAGACAAAACGTATATATTAGGGCCAACTGGCACATCTTAGGCAAGGCTCCAAAGGGCCCTTTCATAGCTGTGAGAGCTGGAAAGGTTTGCAGTGATAAAAATCTCACTACCCAGAGAGGATCGGCCCCAACGTTCCACCCAGCAGCTGTGATGTTGAACCAAACCTCTTGGCTTCAGCTGAGCTGGGCTGGGGAATTTTTCAGAAAGACATACACTCTGAATTTCAAGAATATCATAGCAGTAACCATGATCAGAAAACAGTTTTAATTTTAGACAAAAATGTTACTTCAATGACACCACGAATGTACTTTTTTTCTTGTGTTTTTACTTTTCTGTGAGCTAATAACTTCCATATACCAAATACTGCCATAGAGATGAAATTAAATAGAGTTATGAGGAAAAAGAATGAGGGATTTCCTGAACTAAGCAGAAACAGGCTAAAAGAATGACAAATGGGATTTTTAAGGAATTTTTCACTATCTTGTACTGAGCACTGTCTACAAGTAATGTCAAGTGAGCTATTTTCCTGGCAAGTAATATGCTGGACTGCAACCATGAGTTTGATAATTGCTTGTACCTCCTGATGACGAAACATCTTGGCTTTCTTTGAAAAGAAATATGGCTTTCTGTTGTGTAGAAAGAGACAGAGGTTCCTGAACTGCAGTGTCTGAGGCAGAAACCTTGGAATATTAAAAGCTTGTCTGAAAGCCTCAGCCACTCCTGATTGTGTCTGTCTCCCACTTCTGCCCAGGGGAGAGTGGCAGATGGGACAGACCAGGGAACAAACTGCCGGAAAATATCCTACCAGTGCCAGTGATGTAGAAAAGAAAGATGGGGGAAATGACTGATCACTGTAGTCAAAAGGGGACAAGTTCCTACAAGGTGGCATAACTGTGACATTATACAACTAACATTTAATCTGTCAGTCCCAGGAGGACTGTATTCCTGTGACTTACGAGCGATGGTTTGTTGTTTGATATGGTGAAGTGTTGCAAGGTGGTACTTGGGCAATAACAATCTCTGAAGAAAAAAAAAGATAACAAAAAATACCTTTATTAGCTTAAAAAAGAAGAGCTAAATTCCATTGTCACTCACCTGAGGAAAAAATGCTTACAAGTAGCCAAATCTGACTGGTATGACTAACAGTGTTAACCGTAGCAATAAACTAGCCTTTCAGAGGTCAGTAAGATTCCTAGAGCAAGTCTCCATTCAATGACTGTGTACATTATATATGGAGCAGCAACGTGGTGAGGCTCTATTAACCAGTGCTTAACTTGTGCTAAATAACAATGACATTCACAGGACTACATCATGAATTTATTATGATATGGGCTATTACAGAGAATACAAAATGAAACCGTAATGAAGGGACATATAAGCCTTTATTCTAATTTTTTTACATGCACAAATATTTTTTCTGGAGATCAGCTTCTGCATGGCAGAACAATGTGTTGGCTGGCTGAAACCGCTAAAAGAACCCTTGAAAAACAGATGACAAGCAATTGTCCTCTGAGCAGGGCTCTGCAGTGCACATGCTGAGGTTTGAGTTTCAGAAACAAACTGAGGGGTTTTCTTAGTTTCTGCTCAGAAATGACAGCTGCATGCAGAACAGCCCAGGCAGCATGATGAGTTTATATAACGTCCTGGAAATGCAAGATCTCTATGATTGCATCATACAGGGAAAGTTGGTTATTTCCATTTTAAAAACTAAAAAAACCCCACACCAGCTTAATGTAGAGTGTGATTCACATCTTGCAGAAGTCATCATGCACTCTTTCTTTCTGTACAAGGAACTTTAGATTAGGCCAGTTGTACGGATGTAAATCCAAGGGTCCAGCTTTGGGATTTCAATGCCTGGAAGTAGGTGTCTGACTCTAGTTAGATTACTAGGGAAGCAGTTCCTTGCAGAGCAGAGCCTGGCCTGGGACCTGCCCATAGGCTGGGCTGACGTGGCAGGTGCCAGCTCAGTAAAACCAGAATATGTGTGTTTTCTGTTGCGGCTTACCCTGGCATCGGACAGGACAGTAGCCACGGGAGAGAAGGCTAAGAGAAGCAGTTTTACTACATTAGGGGAATTTTCACAGATTTGCTTCAATCAGAATCCAGAGAGGTGGGCAGGTGATGTAGAATAAAAAGCTTAATTTCACATTGCTTTGGAGTCCTCAGGTCCATGTGTTTGTTCCATTGCCAGCTCCTCAGCGAGGTGAGACCTGACCTTCGGTTGGCTGTTCTTGGTGCTCTCACTACCATGGGAAGTAAACCAAGACATGCAGCCCAGATGGGAACGGGAGTGTGATCTGGGAATGAAAAGTCATGGCACAAGAGCTTGGGGCATCCTGTTGCCGCCAGCTGGGGTCGCAGGCTGAATCACCACAGGGAATGGAAGAAACAGGGAGAAATTTCAGAATCCGGATGCACTGCGCTCCACTGTATTCTGGGGAGTTCCTGAGGTGGTATGAGACTACTTGAGATTTCTTATGTAATCAATGTTTTTTCAATTAAAGACAGAAACAGTCTCTGAGGATATTCAATTTTTCAGTTGCTTAAAAAACAAACAAAACCCCCAAACCAAAAACCAGACAGTAGAATCACAGTAAGTAGAGTGAACTGTTTTTTATTCCATTTGTCTTCTCAGATAATCAAAAGGACAAAGGTAGCAGAAATAGAGAAGCTTAAAGACACAATGGGGTTTTCTTTGCTTTGCCCAAATTGCAATTGTATAACAGCAACCGACAGAAAGAGATGAAAGTCCCTGAGAGCAAAAGGAGCAAAACGCTCTCCAGAATAAAGTCACAGTTTGTAAATTGGAGAGGAGAAAAATATCAGTGCAACAAAACTTTAGATCTGCTGTAGGTGATACTTAAAAAGACAAAGGAAATCATTAAAATAAGAAACATATTTGATAACTAAAGAACAGATGTGGGCATTATCTTCAAAGACCATAAAATTATAGGAAGAAAGAAGAGGGAAGAATTTGAATTCAGAATTAATGTATAAAAGACGACAGGCATGTTATGTGGGATGGATGAAGGAAGAATAGCAGTGAATGGAGGGATGGAAATAAAAACAATATGAATATCTATAAATATTTCTTTCTCAGTTCATCCATCAAGGCTGTCAGTGATCATCCAGCCTTGACAGGCAACAGAGTAGGTTCTGTTATAGGAAGAAGAGAAGCAAATCCTCTAGTTAAATGCTCTTCTTGCCACCGCTATAACTACAGCCCCATTCATTTTAGCTTGGAAATTGTTAAGTCTTCCAGACAAGAATAAAAATATACTCCTGTGATCCTATTATTATGAATTTTCAGGTGATCATCCCCCTAATAATATAAGCTGGTGCAGACCATAAAGCTGTCAGATGATCTTTGAATTAGGTGCTACAAAGCAAATGCACAACTGCCTCATTTGCTCTTTGAAGTTTGCTCCCTCAGTACGGTCCTCCTTGGAGGAAAACACACTAAATCCAGACTTGAAATAAAAAAGACACACAGAACTGTCACCAGGCAGACTTTCATAGGAGAACACAGCAACTTCTTATGTCCAAGAAGCTGGGGAGAAAGGTCTTCTCAAGCCTTTGTTCGCTGGACACTAGATGCAGCTGCATTTCCTGTTCATTGGAAATGTGTGCAACAGATGGGAGAGGGACATTTCACAATCGAGGAGCAGATGCAGGTGCCCAGAGCTTTGCAGGTGCCCAGAACCTTTTAAGCGTTTGGAAAATGTCAGTCTTGACTAGCACTGGTAGGCATTGCCTATTCATACCCTACTCGGTGATGTGTGGGTTATTCTACTGAATGAACCTGACTGGATGGGAAAGTTACATGAAGCTGCCTTTCACCAGTGCGTAGCACAATCACAGAACCTATTTTTTTCCAGCCCCTTAAAAAAAAAGCTACAGCGTGAATTGGTGGTTATTTACCTATTTGCTTAGGTAAATAACACAATGGCAGGAAGGCAAGGTTTGCAAAGTGCTATGACATTTCCTGACTGCTTTATTAATTCCAAGTTAAGCACGGGCTTAAGTGCTTCACAGAAGTGGGGTCGATGGCACTGACAGTTTGCAACACTGAACCTTGTGGCGGTGATGCATAAAGGTTGAGGCACAAGACTTTTTTTTTCCCCCTTAAGCTGTGGGGTGCTGCATGCTAGCAACGCTTTCCTCATGGCAGTCCTTCCTCCATCAGTGTTTCTGCTTGGCGGTAAGGATCACTGTTATGTAGGATGTGTTGGTTTTTGGATTACTTGCAAAACAGAGGTCATGACCATGTCTGGTCATTAAGAATCCCCAGGCGCTCTTTACTAGAAGAGTGACAACTTTAGTACCCTGGCCAAAGTCCAAGAAAGGATATAAATTCTACCTAGTCTACCTTAAATCCCCTTAGCATTTCAGTTAGACACTTTATTCTTTGCTTCCGAGCCTCAGAATGAGATTTAGGATTGCTGCTACAAAATGGCTACAGCAGAAACGTCTCCTCCTGACTCCAGCATTTGCAAAGCCTTCTGGATTAATGGCACTGTAAGACTAGAAGGCATCACTGAATTAATTGATTAATGGGCTTATTACAATATATTTATATTCTTCACTCTTCACAGTTTCTGGAGGTTGTTGAATAATTTTCCTTGTTCGTTTCCAAGGGATTTATTAAAATACACTCAAGAATACACCACCAAGGAGAAAGGGAGAGAAAAGATCCTCCCCAGCTATAAGCTATTCTGACTGGTACCAATGTAGCATATAATTGAATGTTATTTCCATACATTCCAGCTAAATGTACCCACCTTTAAGAAATAAGAGCATCTCTTCAGACTTTAGATTGTTTTGAATATAAAATAATTCCTTTCTCATACATAGTTTTCAAACTGGGAGGAATATTGTTGCTAAATTATATTTTAATAGCTAGTTTGTTGTTTCTGTTTCTGAAGCCATCATAAAGCATCCATAAAGTGGTATTTCTCTTGCATTTTGCATGACTCCAGGGCTTGCTGTTCTCGCCTGTCAGGTCTTTTCAAATCACTTAACGTTTACTGGAACAATTCTACACTGCAAGATTTGCTGCTCATCCAGCGTGGTGTTTGTATCACAGCTGCTACACCATTGCCATCTCAATAAAAGGAAGCGTTTCTCACCACTTCGTTAGTATATAGCAGCATGAAAATAATAATTTCCTTTGAAAATAAAATCCACAAACCTTTCATCTGGAAAAAATCAAGCAAGGAGTAATCTTGGTTTTATTTGGAAATGTTTGTGGTCATTAAGGTAAACTTACAACCCGTAGTTAATGTAATAAAAATGTGGCATAATTGTCTTGGGCTGTGATATTGTTGTACTTTTTTTTTCCCCCCCGCTCCTTCAAGAGCGGATTATTCTGAATATTCTGACATATTGAATAATGAAAGAGTTGAGTATTAAGGACATATAATGGAAAGCTTTCAGTGTCATGCCTGGCAGGGCATTATCCAACCCATTATAAATAGTGAAGAAAATATATAGAGTTCTTTATTATCATTTAATCATAAAAGTAATTCTGACTTATTGACATATTATTAATTTTGTTGTTCATAGTTCACGGACAATTTGCAGACACCAGAATATGCACAAGCAAGACGAAAGCACAGTGTTTCACTCATGTATCATGAAAAAACAGTTTTAAGTCACATTTTCAGGCTTTGTAGTACAATGTGGTATTTTATTCATTAGCTTTTTCATTGGAGGATAATAGTTTTTACAAACCTCATAAGCTGACCATCTTTACTCATGGAGAGTAACATTTCACTCCCAGACCCATCTCCCTTAATTTGAAGAAGCAGATTAAGATTCTTTTCTTCTTCCCTTCGTACTAATAATGAATACCTTGCTTTAGTGTTATGAATTAGGGAGAAGACATAGTGTCCATATCTTAAATGTTACAGCAATAAATTCTTCAAGTTGTGTTTTATGGCAATTGCAGAATTCCCCTTCCTTCCCTGGAGATCTATGCAGGGAAACCATTGAAAATCACAATCCTGCAAGCATCTGGAAAGCCATAATCTTCCCTGATAATTTTGCTGCAACTCCCAGGATGTAACATAGTAAGGAAGGTGTTCAGTAAAATGTGTGCTAATGTCACAGCTCAGAAGAAATAAAATGAATGCAGGAAACCTCTGCCTGAGTTTCTCTTCTCAATCCAGTTATAGTCACCTCACTGTATATTTAATTTGAAGTGCAGGTGTAATTAAAAGTTAATACATCATTAAAATGATTTGTAATAAGTATATTCAACTCCATGTGAGCATGATATTCTCATTATCAAGTCCAGACTATAACTGGGATCCTTCACAATGAAGAAAATCATTATTCATAACAACTACCTTTCTTGTGACACTCATTCCATACCTAAATGTAATCTAAATGTTTGATCTTTTAAATAATTTTAACATTTATGTGGACTTGCTGATGAATAATTTTTTTCTTGGGTGGTATCTGTCCTTAAAAGGAGTATTCCTTTAAATGGGTTTGACTGTGTTTTTTCAAGAGAAGAAAATAAGCCTTCTACAGAATTAATGAAGCTGGCTTTTTAGCCTAGGGTAAAAAGCTGGCTAATGAAGTCATTCATAGTGACAGCCCATGATCTGAATTGTATGAATTATTGCTTATTAATGGGATTAATTGCTTCTCATGCTATAATACAAAATTTATGCACTTGTCCAAAATCTAGGTCTATAACCTGAAACAGCAAGAGGGAAGAAAAGCTGTATTAATTATATGTCGTGTCTGCATCTCTGAATGTACATACTATAATAGAGACTGAATGTAGGAAATTTATTAAGAGATGACATGAAGTGAAAACTATAAAATGTGGATAAGAAAGGTAATGGTTAGCTCTGCTCAGCTGAGGCAGTATATCAGATTGCATTGCTTTGCTAAGGGCTTCCATTATCTTTATTTTCTCTTTCAGTATGTAATAAAAGGAAAATTTATTTATTTACACATAACATATTCTATTTAAGAATACACAGGGCATCTGAGGAATAGCTAGAAAAACATAACCTTCATGATCACATAAACCCCAAATCAAATTAAAATCATATTCAACATAGACATTTTCATTTCTTAAACATGATGCTTTGTATTATTGTGATTATTTGCTATTTGCATGGCACATGTGCACCGAGGACTTTGTCTGGAACTAGAAGTCTGACTGCACTGTGCTTTGACCAGACATAGCAGGAAAATGGGCTTCCGTGCCCAGCATTTCTTATGTGATGTAATGGGGAGGAGGAGTGAGGAAAATAAGAGATCTGAGTTTTGATAATTCAGAAATGCCATGTCAGATGAATCTGTTTTACCTGACCCTGTGTGTATCAGAGATATTTATATTCATGCGGTCCTACTTGCCCTGGTATCTGTGAGCCACGTTTAAAGGTATTTGAGAACCTAACCCTAAATCAGATCAAGCCCACATCTCCCAATTACCGGGAAAATCACAATTAGCTAAAATAGCCAAGCCCTTTGGCAGAAAAACTGGGAAATCTCTTCAGGTTGAACCAGCAATCAAACGTAGCTCTCCTACATCCTGGCTTGGTGCTCTCACCACTTTGTTTTACATAGAAGATGCCTACAAACCAAGGCACTGCTGCAAAATAGAATATTTCTTCTTTCACTAAAGGGAACTCTGCAGCAGTGGCTCTTTTATGATCCTGATTGCACATGGGAATATCTAGTTCTTTGGGATCTGTCTTCCACAGAGCTGCTAGGACCATCAGTACTACTTCAGCAGTTTCTCTCTGTGTGTTTTCCAGTTCCTCTCTTATGGCGCATGGCTTGGAGAGCATACCACTAGAGCCAATGCTAACGATATTTTTGTAGATAAGGTCTTGGTGAAAACGACCTTTGGGCTTGCACCACTACAACCCAGCTTCAAAATAAATGCCACAAGGATCATCGCTTTTTTTATTTTCTTTTACTGCTTCTTCCCATCCCTGACACTGAAGGCAGTGGCTGGTCCTGGCCACAGAGACCCCAGAGAGAGCAGAGAGCAGCAGCCATTGCTTTAGAGCTTCCTTGGTACACATCTTAGGTCAAATTAGATCAGTTCTGCCATTATTATTTATGAGGGTTTTGTTGTTTTGTTTTGTTTTGGTTTTTTTTTTTGTTTTGTTTTTTCTTTTTTAATTACCAGTATTGAAGACTCATTTTGTTTGGCACCGTACAAATAAAACAAATGAGACATTTTAATTTCCAAAGTAATTTCTCATAACTACAAATGAGATAGATACAAAATCCAAGCAAGAACAGTAACATACAAGAGTGATGGTCTACATGCATCGTAGCAGTGCTACACTTGTTAATCAAGGGGGAAGGTTTTTTTACTCTGCATTTTATACTCACTGTTTACATTGCATGTCCTATAGAAAGGTGGCGAATGGAAAGAATAGCTATGACTGTTTAACAGGGTAGTTAAAAAGAAAGTGGTTGAAGGTAAAAATGGTGGGCAGTTTGGAAAGGAACAGAGAGGGCATCTGAGGAAGACTGAAGAGCAGAAACAATTCACCTAGGTACAAAGAACAGCAAAGGAAAAAGAATAGATCACTGCTTTGGATGGGTGATGTTCTGTGTAGATAAATGAAACTTTTTTTTTTTTTTTTTTTTTTAACATATGCTTCTGTCTTATCCTTCTGTCTTATCCTTTAGGAAGCCTCCATTACCTTCTTGGAAATATTCCTACAGCACATGCTGGGACCCTCTCTGGAAAATACCTTATGTGTAGCCCAGGAGCCAAAGCCCTTCTCAAGACCAATGGACATGCTGGAGCATGACTTCAGCACTTAACTTTTCAGATTTAAATAGATCAGTAGAGTTTTGGAAGTAATTTCTTTCCTCTTAGAATTTTGGAAATATTATATATGGGGTAAAGAAACTGGTTTTTGATGTCAAAGTTACGAGAGAGCTTTGATTTTGTTTTCTGATGCATGAAAACCCTATCTTTTTCTTCATTTCTCATTCTAAAAATACTTAAGCAACTGAGAAAGTAACCAGAGCACAGAGTTATATATTTTAATACATATAATATTTTATATATATATCTCTGCCATGTATTTTTTATATATAGCTCTATCTATTAGATATGTAAATATCTGGATATATCTATTAGATATATTATATAACTAATAGAAATATTAGGTATCTATTAGATATATCTGCAGTTTCTGTTCTGGTCTTGTACCTGTTTCCAAATGTCTATTTCCCTGTGTAGCTTAATGAGACTGGCCGAAGTCCATGAAAGGGCACTCTTTAGCCACTCATTTAATTTAATCTCTGTCAGCTACTTGCCTCTTTTTCAGGTCCTTACTGCTCTTTTGGTTGTGTGGGAGACTACGAGACCCACCACTGAAGCCAATGCAATTCCTCAACAGCCGGCAGTTGGCAGCTGGAAGGGATTGCACTAACTGGGGTGCCTCGCTGAGGCAGAGCCCGTGGCTCTAGAGCTCTGTAGCTTTGCTCTATAGCTTACAGGTGAATAAATATTTCTGGGAATTACCCCATGAGCACAGTAAAGAAATCATTAGAGAGTAGGGAGAGGTAAAAAAGTGACATAGCCATTGATTGTAATTAATAATATAACTGACTCTGCACCAAAGACATTTAGTTCATATTTCACATTCTATTTGCAATTCCTACTTTTCCTGCTTCCTTTGTTGCTGGGTATTAAGCACTAGGAAAAAAATACACACTTGGGATTAGGTATGTTTTATATATCTACCTGCCTTTAAAAAAAATCATACCATTTGACATAATAAAAGGCTTCATACAGTTAATAAATACATTTTGGAGTAGTAACATTTTTCAGTTTTAATAGTCAAAAAGAATTAGTTTCAAAGTTTGGGCCACTGTGAAAATCCTCAGTTGACTGCAGCTACTACTATTTCTATGATATAGTTTTATTGCTAACACCGTTTTCATTGGGCAGAGGTGACTCATAAAACACAACTGTGATACAGCCCAGTGCCATGGATTGTTTGGGTATGAATGATGAAGTAAATGCAGGTAAACCTAATAAACAGCCTTCTTCCAACAACCTGGCTTAGATTCCTATCAAAACTTGTTGTTTTTAAGGACTAGAGTAATTTTGGTCAACCTTCTTGGCCCTATAAACTGCACCCCAAAAATCTTCACATGGCAGGCAGCCAGCCAGATTCAGTGCATCAGCAAACTGCACTGCGGGGAAATGTTGGGAATGGTTCACTGGCAAGAGAAAAGTGCTTTTGAGTAGCGTCCAGTGTCCACTGGGAAAAAGCATTGAACTAGGCCTGAAACTGCCGGGACAAACCATGGATGTTGCTACAGCCTTGTGCATCCCTATGGGAGGTCTTGGTTACCCAAGGTCTCAATGCCAACGCAGCCACATGACTCTTCCACACATGACACAGGATCTGCCTTTGTACCAGATGTTTTCCAGTTGCTTCAAACTTGAACTTAGAAATAAAGGACTTTTTCCTTCAAGAGCAATTGTAAGGAAGAAGAAATTCAGAATATTCACACATTCTTGTCATACTGGCTTGGGTACCCAAGAGACCTTTCAAAACAGTCTTCCAATTATCCTTCAATTAATGGGTCAAATCCCGCAGTCAGCAGAAGTGAAAGGAACTCCCAGTGTAAGATATTAATGCTGTGCTCATTCCCACCAGCTGAAGATCCAACCACCTTCATGTAAGCATCAGGTAGGTGCCAGACACCCAACTTGCACCTGCCCCTTTTGCACATGCTGGGGGTTGTACATGGAAAAGTTTCCACTTTTGTGGAAAGCTTCCAGAGTGTTGTGCTGAAAATTTGATTCACCTTGAAGAGAAGCTAGAAAACATAATTCCAACACAGATTCCTTTAAGAAAAGGACATCAGGCTGAGTTACATAGTTTGATAGAACAATCTGTAACAATGCCATTATTAAAGTTTCATAAAAATGTGTTCCTTTAAACACAGGCTTATATCTGGCTTCCAGAGAGCAATTACAGTAACTATAATGTGACTCTTGTGGTAAAAAATGACATGCACAATGCAGTGAAGCTTTTGAATTTTTAACTTGGTAAGAGCAGCCACTGAGAATATACCATTACCAAATGAGAATATACCACTACCAAATTTCACCATCAAGGCATAGAGAGATGTGTGCTGAGAACAACTTACATTCTAGTTCATGTTTCACTTGGAGGTCTGAATTTTGTACTGGTTCCTAAGACATAGTCCACTGCTGCAAAGAAGCTGCATCTGGCTTAAAATATGGCAATTGCTCACAGGCTATGTCATTTTCCTTAGTTTTCTTTATGTCGCTGTGGAAGAAGTTAGCCCATGGTAAAATATAATCCTTCATTAAACAGTAATCTAATATAATTCGCTTTTTAAGAAGCTGATTAAAGAGCAAGGAGAAAAAAAAGTCTGTAAATAAACTTTCAAGTGAATTTGCTTTACCCCATACGTTTTGCTAAAATGAATGCTAAACTCATATGAATAATGCCACTAAAAATACTAAAGAATGAAGATGGAAAACAGAAACAAATTTCTCTTCTGTGGTATGACACACACACACAAAAAAAAAAGACTGAAATTTTGCTCAATCTATCAGGAAACATAAAAAATTACTCTTGCCAACAATTCAACGACACAGCTGAAATTTCAGGTATAAGGTAAATGAAAATTGAAAAAAAGCTGTGTGAACTAAGCCCAAAGACCAAATGAACACATGGAAAAAACTCCCTACATATTCAACAAAAATTATCCAAACAGTAAAAGAAGTAATATTTGCCACATACTTTCATTATTATAAATTATTCACTCAGCAGTATTTTTTCAGAGTTCTGAAAACAAATACAGCAGCTTTGAAAACATATTTCTCTTGTTTGTAGGCCAGTGGATAGCTTCATAACTTTGGGTTTGGCCAATATATTTATAATGGCCTCCAAGTTTTAAATTTGCTTTTTTTGGGGGTGGGGTTGGGGATTCAGGGAAAGCTATTGTATTCGTGGAGAAAATCCAGTTATAAAGATATTATGCCAAAAACTACAAATGCAACTTTAGGAAGTAGGGTATTTGTGCCTTAGGAGATCTGGGTTCAATTTCTGGTTATGTGGCAATTAACAGGATGGGACTGGTTAAGGCACGTAGGGTGACTTTTTAGATAATGATGTCAGAAATAGGTTCTCCAAATCTCACTGGCAACCAGCATTTGGGCATATAGGAGTTACAACTCATATCAGATTTACATGAATTGGAAAAGTCAATGGCGAAATCTCAAGCCTAAGCGATAGCTGGGAGTCAAATAATGTGGTTGGATTCTGGATATGATGATGGTCTTGGCCTTCAGAGCTCTCCCTAGCAGCTCCCTGGGGCTTGGCGCCAGCACTTTGCTTTGGGAGTTTGGGGCACCTGAAAGTGCATGTGATATGTCTGTTGGCATCACAGAGTTCTGTTGGAAATCGAAATGTGCTGGGTGGATGGATCTGAGGTGCTGGAG
>NW_010562662.1:0-575 GCF_000687285.1 Phaethon lepturus
CTCCTTGCTTATCTACTACGTTTACGTAATGTTGGCGTTGCAAAACTACATATGTTAAGAAACTTCCATATGTTAAGAAATCTGCAAAACTTACAGTTGATTAGTGACACATGCTAAAACCTTATAATTGTTTTGAATCCTTGTTTCAGTGTGTTGCGTGGAGTTACTGGGCACCAAAGCCAGCTCAGGTCAGGTCACTGCTGTACTTGCAGTGCTTCTTGTAAGCCTCGTCCTCCATTGATTCAGGTGGTTCCTGCTATCGTAGTTCCTATAACCTGCAACTCATCATGGGTTACAACAATTTAAAGGTATTTCCATTGCAATTTTCACCTCTGGCCCCTTTGGACTGGATCAGTCCCTTCTATGAGCCACAGTCTCTCCAGGGGTATACCTGCTGCAACATAGGTTTATCCACAGTCACAGTCACTTTGAGGTGCACCTGTTCCAAAGTGGCCTTCTCCATGGGCCACAATGCCTTCAGAGATATACCTCTTCCACCATGGCCTTACCCATGGCTGCCATTCCCTCCAAGGATGTACCTGCTCTGTTGAGGGCTTGTCAATGGCCACCAACTT
>NW_010562663.1:0-12927 GCF_000687285.1 Phaethon lepturus
GCGCAGCTTCTTGGGGAGGAGCTTTGTTAATTAATTAGCCTCTGTAAGCCTGGGGATTTAACTTCTGAAATAGCTAATTTTTTTTGTTTTTTTTTAAACTCTGTCCTCTCTTTTCTTTTTTTAATTGTTGTTGTTGCTGTTGAAATGCCGTGATGCCACAAACGCATATATGAGTCGCCTGAATACGTGTGAGTATTTATACAAAGGTTGGAGGCTTAGGGACTTCCATCAGTTCACCTGCCTGCGGTGTGGTCCAGGCCCCGGTGTACGCTTGCATCAGGCTGCTTGTGTGGCTCAAGCCTTGAGAGGTGGTATGGTGGGTCTCAGGTGGTGGGAGAGGGAGGAGAAAGTCAGCATCTCGGTCAGCTCTTGCTGATAGAAGCTTAGGGCTTTATGTGGGTTTCTGTGGAACAGGAGGGTTGTAGAACCACTGGAACGTTTGTTAGGACCTCTGTCCTCTCAGCGACTTGGTAAACCTTCCACCTTTGTATGGCTCCAGGCTCTCCATTGGGAGATAAGGGAGATAAGGTAAAACAGTTTGGGAGAAACCTGATTGACATGGTACAATAGAAGCGAAGGGCACACACTTCTCACCTCTGGTGCTATAAGGAGAGACTCTTACTGTCTGCTTGTCACCTTTCTACAGCACCACTGAAAGGGTGTGTACATCGTGTTTCTTTTAAGGCTCAGCAAAGGGGAGAAGGATGCAGTGTTCACAGTGCTCCTGTTTCTCGAGGCGGCTTGTTTTTGGCTGAGCGAGGCCTTCTGCTGGCTCGTGTTCCTCTTTGCGGCACGCTGGTGAGCAGTGGGTTCAGTCCTGGCTGAGCCAGAAGGACATGGTGGTGGAGGTTTCCTCGCCTCTGAAGTCATGGGTCATCTGCTGACTGGTAAATTAGCTTGTAAGTGAATACATGCCCCGCATTGAAAGCAGTTGCCAAAGAAGTCGGCAGTACAAAATTGTTTTGGATTGCAAGACCTGCAGCTCCATTTCCCATGCCAGTGTCTGATTTAACAGGTCCTTGCTCAGCAGTTTCAGTACACGGAGCTTGTTAAAGGGGTGCTGGCAGGCAAAGCTTTTGCACCCAAAAAGCCTGGACGCTGGCAGTCAGACAGGAAGAGGGGACGCGTTGTGTGCTTGTGGCACTGTACAAAAGTGTTCTTCTTGGAACGCTGGGCCTCGGAGAGCAATTAGACACCACCACGGAGCAAAGGGATGCTCTTGAATTATGCAGAATTAATTCAGAAATAGGTGTAACTGCTGTTTTGATGAGCGAGAGATTAGATGTTGCAGAAGAAGAGATAGTAGCAGTTGACAGAGGGTTTGGACTGTGTTCATATGCTGGCATGCTGGTATTCATGTTGTTATCATAATTTTTGAAAAGTGGGGGATAGTTTCCAGGTAGATGTTGCCTATGGAAGGTAACATTTTAAATGACTCACCATGTGATTATGATAGTTGGGCGTTCTTTATTTTAGGAAAAAGTAGCTTGATGGGTTTTATCTTACTTAATTACCAGTTTAATTAAAGAAATGTAGCAACCATACTCTGTTCTGAAAACAGCTGAATTTACTAGAATTTCATGGAGTACTTGGGTTTAGGAGTAGGTTGACTGTGGTGAAAATTACCATAACGTTTCGCAGGGGCAGGGGGAACCACCCTGAAAGTCGCAGGACTTCTTGCTGTGATGGATTTACAGACTGAGGCATAATCCATCTTCACCTTCAGTGGAATCAGAGTATCCCTGTGAAGATCATAGAACTGTGTGATGACTGCTCATTTTATCACTTGTTCCGTCTTTTCTCTGAACAATCCTTCGCATTTCACCCTGATGCTACTTGTGCCAGCAATATACTTCCTGTCCAGGAGGTTTCAGGTTTTTGTGTTCTGGTGCTGTTGAGAAGTTGCTGTGATCATCTGGGATCTTCCTTGTCTTCCTAAATTTCTTTGTGGGCAGGGTTGCTGCCTTTGAGTCTCAGGCTGGTGGGACGGTGTTGACAGTCCTGTTGACCATGTGTCTAGTTGTGTGATTCTTCTGCACTGTAATACATGACTTTGTCTCTCTCTGCCTTTCACGTCTTTCACATGTTTGTATGATGCGTAAAAATTAAGCTTTCACACAATGCTATTCGCCATTGTGATTCTAGTGGAAAGACCAGGATCTCGACTTCTAAATAGTTCTGGGGTTTTGGTTTGGCACGTATCAGCATTCTGGCTGGGGCCCTCTATTCTTGTAGCTCTGCCTATAATTGTCAGCCTTGGAGTGCTTCCCTGTTTGGTTGTTATTTCGGGGCTACGAGCCAAATGCAGTGCCTGTAACCCTTGGGTGGCATGCCTTGGGCTGGCCTCTGTACTGAGCCCAGGACAAGTCAAGAGATTTTCCAGCGTGTGTTGAAGGTGTGACTTTGCAGTAGTTTGGTTTGTGTGAATATGCATTTGAGATTAAACTGGGATTATTTCAGTATGACTGAAATGAGTAAGCATCAAGTTTGAACGTTACTGAAATTATCTGTCCTCCGCTTCAAATAGGAACGTTCGTACATTGTGCAAACTTGAATGAGGGGAACGCAGCCCAACTGATTTTTTTTTTTCATGGTAGGAGCAAACATAGAGAATTACATCTAGCCCTGCTTTCTCGCACAGTTCTGATAAATCATTGTCAGCGAAGAATGTGCTGGTGTGACAATTGGCAATGAAAGTAATAAGTACAAATACCTCTTAAAAAGTAAAATATGTGTCCTGGTTTCAGCTGGGATAGAGTTAATTTTCTTCAGAGAAGCTAGTATGAGGCTGTATTTTGGATTTGGGATGAAAATAATGTTGATAACTTGCTGATGTTTTCAGTTGTTGCTGAGCAGTCAAGGATAGTCCAGCTTCTCGTGCTGGCCTGCCAGCGAGCAGGCTGAGGGGGCATGGAAAGCTGGGAGGGGACACAGCCAGGACAACTGACCCGGGCTGGCCATAGGGATATTCCACACCATACGACATCATGCTCAGCATATAAAGCTGGGGGGATGTTCAGGGTTATGGTGTTTCATCTTCCCAAGTGACCATTAAGTGCGATGGAGCCCTGCTTCCCTGGAGATGGCTGAACACCTGCCTGCCCATGGGAAGTGGTGAATGGATTCCTTGTTTTGCTTTGCTTGTGCGCGGCTTTTGCTTTACCTATTAAACTGACTTTATCTCAACCCACGAGTTTTCTCACTTTTACCCTCCCGATTCTTTC
Source organism: Phaethon lepturus (assembly GCF_000687285.1). Classification (NCBI taxonomy): domain Eukaryota; kingdom Metazoa; phylum Chordata; class Aves; order Phaethontiformes; family Phaethontidae; genus Phaethon; species Phaethon lepturus. The sequence continues at coordinate 3,225 of NW_010562663.1, forward strand.
CCCTGTCCCACTGGGGGGGAGTGAGTGAGCAGCTGCATGGGGCTTAGTTGCTGGCTGGGATTAAACCACGACAATATGGTTGACAGCGGCATAGAAATAACTTTGATGCTTCCCACCGAAGCTGTGGGTGTGCGTGCAGGCAAGTGTTCTTTCCTTGGAGCCTGCCAGAGCACTGCCTTGCAGAAAGGAAAGTTGCATCTGTTTTGGCTTTGGTATCAGGAAAATTGCTTTTTCAGTTGAGACACAAGACTTCTTCCTGTTGATGTGGAAAGTAAAGCATCTCACCCCAGGCTTTTCTTTTTCTTCTTACCTGACATGGTAGGTGGAATTTGTGGGGATGACACTTGGAAAAATGTTGTTTTGACTGGTGGGGACCTCAGGTGCCTTACTCTTCCCATCACTCGCATGGTGAGTGCGGGAGTGTTGCTGAAAAACGTCTGACGTCCCTCCTGGCCTCATATCCTGACCCTGTCACCCTTGGCCCTTGGTGACAGATCTGCCAAGCCCCACAGGCACACGTGAGCTGCCTGCTCCCGGTTCTGTGGGAATGGTGTCTTTCCTCCGCACATCCTGACAAATCGGGTGCACTTCTGGGGGTATTGGAGGTATTTTGTCCAATGTAGGGAAGGGGAAACTGAGAGATGGGGATGTCTTGAACTTTGATCTTTTGTTGAAAAAACATGGTTAGGGTTGGTTGTTCTGGAAGTTGTTGGGTTGCATCTTGTTTGTAGCTGGGAATGTTTGTTGCTTCTTTAGAAAAGTACCAAAGTACCTTGTGAGTGTTTTAAACAAGTGTGTTTTATGGGCAAAAATAACTGAGCTCAATAGGTATAAAATTTCCTACTAGAAATGAGACTTTGACGTTTTCAGCAGCTGTGAATTATTTCCAAATTTTCAGTACTTGGCTTTTTGTAACTGGTATCTTCAAAAAACAGTATTTCTCACATCTCTGCAGCATTTAAGCAGACCATTGTGTCTGAACCTGTGGTCAGAAATATTTTCCTCAAGAATGTTCATCACCTCTCTGCCTTTTTTAGGGGTTTAGTGGCAAAAAGGTCTTTTCTTGAAGTGCCTGCATTTTTGTATTTTCTTTCTTGGTATATGCTACTTTGTTGACAGAGTTAAAATGCTAGGCTCTGATGCTGATCATAAATCACTTTCTGAATGTATTTTAATTGAAAGTTAAAAATGGAAATACCTGTGGCTTCAGGACTACACAATAAATAATGGAGAACCAGCCCATTGTGAGAGAGGTGTTTTGGTGCAAGCTTGTCTTTGATGTCTGTCTGCTGATGGCAGTGGACTTCTGCTGGCAATAAACTCGCCTTTGAATTTCAGGTGTAGAAATACCAGCAGTGAGGAAGCTTGGTCATGAGGGTGCTCTTTTTAAACTCTGGGAATATGTCCACCTTGTATGTGTCAGGTGTTCTCTGTTATTAAACTAAGCCCTTTAGGCGAAATTGGGACTCGGTGACTGAATGGGATTCTTCGTAGTCAGGCTGTGGGGAGCAAGTCTCAAACTAAAAATCTTTGAAGTTCTGCAGTAAGTTCCTTAAATCAATACCTTAGTATTTGAGAGTGCATAAAGACCAAAAGAGGTCTTCTGCTGGGAAAGAATTTTTTTTTTTCTTTGTTCAAAATCAGTAATTACACCCTCATAACAGCTCCTCTGGTGCAGATCCAGAAGTAGTAGAAAAAGGAGAAATTAGTTAGCCACTGCTGTGATTACTGTATGCTTAACTCAGCTGTGATTTGCTAACTAATAGCACAGGAACTAATGCGGTGACTCTGGCAAGCAATTTATTCATAGTAACGAGCCTCACAGCTCCTTGTATTAAAATGCATAATGCTTTATTTTTAATGCTGCTCTGTACTGAGTGAATTCCATCACAGCAACGGAGCCGGATTCTGGCTCTGTGTTGTAAGAGGTGGGGGTTAGGGAATATCCAAAGAGGTTCAAATGTGGACAGCATGACTTCTGCAGCAGTGCATTGGGTCATGCCGTTATATGCCTGCAAGAGTTAGTTGTTCAGAGGTGAATTCTGCTCTTGCTCAAGCAACAGTAAATCAGTTTTGCATCAGTCTACATCGGGTTTATAAAAACAGAGCAAATATAAAATTAAGCCCATGTACGCCTGTTACTGTAGCTTATTTCAGAGAGTGAAGCTTTGGTCAAGAGCTGCTTGCTCTTATTAAAAGAGAAGTGGAATTTTGTCAGCAACCTTATTTTTGGAGGAGCCTCCTTTGGGCCATTTGCCTTGGCATGAATAAATTAAAAAAAATAAAATAATAGTAAAAAATAGTAATTTTAAATGTAAAAATTACATTTTTAATAGCCCCATTAGTCATGGGGCTCTGTATGAGCAATCTTGGTTATCTATGACAGTGGGCAAGGGCAGGCTGCTCCCGGTTCTGGAACTGTTCTCGGGGATGTTCTCTCAAACACTGAGGGCCGAGACCATCTCCTTCTGTTGAGGAACTGGCCCCTCTCACCAGGCAGCTGTTGATCTGAGCTGTTCCTTAGAGTTAATGAGAGCAGTGGGAAATCTGCATGTGGCTTTAGCACACAGCAAGCAGCACAGAGGCTTGCTGCAAGTAAGAGTTGTGTGCGTGGCATGTACACGTGGCCCTGGGGCTGTAGAAGATAGATGGATCCTGGTGAGCGATGCAGACACCTCTCTCCCCAAGCATTTCTGTGAATGGCAGAATGTTTTTGCAAATGATACTGGAATGTGTAAAACCATGTTCTGAAACTTGGCAAAATGCCTGCTGCCGTAGTTTTTAAGGCTGGATCTGTTCATCCTGACCTTCCACGCACCAAATCCTAAAGCAGCCTGAGTGGGAGCTGTCTGGAGGCTTCCTTACTGACCTGTTACATGGAGAGGCTTATCCGAAGTGCTTGGTGAAATACGTGGCTGGGGGAACGATTACCTCTGGTGGTACGAGTCTCTTTCTGTGCTGGGACTGGATTTCTTGAACTCTGAAATTGTGACCTTGGTCACCTCAGAAAGTGCCGCTGCCTGCCCTTGGCAGTGCTTCCTCCTGGCGGGCTACGTTGTGGGCTTCTGGTAAATGAGAAATGTTCTCGGTTAAAATGGATTTTCGCTTTCTTGCCAAGTGTCGCAGAAAAAGCTCTGCGGCAGAACTGACGAAAGAGAATGAATTGCATTTGTTTCATTTTTGGAGTTAGGTAAGTGTCTGATAAAGTATGTAACAGTACCATTATCAGATCTAGTGGTAAGGTTTCCTTGTAGTTGTTTAGCACTAAATTATATTTGAAGGTGTGTTCTTCACCTCTGAGCCATTGTTGCTCTTTAAGAGGACTATGGGTGGGTATATACCCCTTCACTATGGGCAAAGGGTGCCCTGAGCATGAGCTTTCAAAGGTGAGGCACACACGTATTTTTATGTCTGAGAAAGTACTGTTCTGTGGAATTAAACACCCTGCCTATCACATCCCATCCCTAGCCCCAAATCTGGAGTCTGTACTTAGGGATTAAAACAGTCTGTACAGAATTTTTCTGGAGTTTAGCTAAATGAGGTACAGTTTACACATAGCATATTTTGTGCTACAGATTTGTACTTGCACAGGAGTATAAAAATAAGTTGTACGTTGCTAATTTGAGTTTTCCTATTAAGTTCACATGTCTGACTTGCATCTTCTGTCTCATTTTGAATCAGAAACAGATACCCAAGGACGTGGCTGACATTTTTAATGCCCCCAGTGACAATGAAGATTTTCTGGGGTTCCAAGATGACGCTTCCAGACAGAGGTTGTTGTCAGAGGACAGCTATGCTAGTTTTGATTCCCTGGAATCAGGAAAAAAGGTAGGAACGGATTTCTGTGGCCCAGTTACGGTCTTTCGGTGCAGCAGTAATCTGAGCTTGTGTCAAGGCTACGCGAGCCGTAACTTGCAGTAAAACCCATAATCTGCAGTTCTCTCATTAAAAATAAATGTAAACAAAGTTGCCATCCTTTTTAGGTTTTGATGATTGCTTTTTAAAAACTCCTTCATAATATAAAAAGGAAAATGGGTTTCATTAGAAGGTGAGTTTAAGTGAAGTAGGTAAGTGTAGCAAACAGGAGAGAGAGAATTACCACTCTGGGCTGGTGTGCTCTGGATACATAAGACAGTGGAAGTGCATGATAATAGATGGGCATTTGTGAGTACACAGACTTCAAGGTATTTTTTCCAGAAATTTATCTCAGTGCTGTTTCTGCGCCAAAATCATGTTTTAGTGGCGGTGAGCTGCAGAAACCATCAGCTCCTGCTGCGTTTGTGAGATTTGCTGGCTCTCTGCTCTCTTAATGGTGAAGTAGCTTGGATCAGCATAATGATCTGATATTTTTCATTCTCTGATTTGGTAGCTGGAGGTACCAGCTGAATTCACAAGAAAAGAAGAGAACTGGTGTGCTGTCTTGGCTGCCAGAAAATTTAGTTTTTAGTCTTTTAGAAGCTTATAATTACATACTTGAAAGATATGGGCTAATGTGCTAAAAGATATCTTTGTCAGTTGTGCTTTCAAAAAGGTCCCTCTGTTCCATTAGTAACAAAATTGAAAATGTCTTTTTTTTTTTTCCTAGTCCATCAGGTCAGTACCTGGTTAAGAGTTGCTGAAGACAAAGAAGATGACTAGTGTTAGCAAAGAGGACAGAATGAGTCTTGTATGAGTATGTACTGTTTCTGAGCCTTTGTAGGCAAATGGCCTCAGAAGAGTGCAGAAGCCATTTGGAGGTAAAGCCACAGTCTGTGCTGTAGAGAAAGACTGTGGCCAAAAAGTAGTGAAATATACTGGGCTCTAAATTGCTTCGTAATCTTGTTGCTAGTTGGCAGTGCTGTAACTTCAGAAAACCAGGAGGTAGCTTGCTCTTGTATTAGTGGCTTTGTGTGGAGCATGAAGAAGGATCAATGAGGAGAGGTGGTGATGGTGGTGGTAGTAGATGAGTAGCCTGAGGTAGTTGTGTGGGAGCCTGAGGTTCTGCTTCTGCTGTCTGCTTGAGGACTGCAGGCACCTTCACTTTACTTCTCTCTGTCTTAGTTTCCCAACTTGTGAGATGGAGATTATGATAATGATCTTTCTGCAAAGTTTTTTAAAATCATCTGATGAAACATACTGCGGAAGAGCTAAGTACTGTTAATTTAACATGCGTTACTTGGAATTCCAGTGAGACTTACTCCAAATTTACAGCTGGCACTGCCGCCTTCCTTACCATTCCTGTGTTTCTCTTGGGCTGAGAATTATTTTAAATCTCCATGGGTATTGAGCTTAACTCCTTTACCACTAAATGGTACAATAAAAACACGATTTTTTTTTTTTATCCCAAGTTCCATCCATTTACGATGCCAAACACCACTGTTGCTGAGAAAGACCATAGGAACTTATGCAGGAAACTAAAAGGTTTTGGCGTGAAGAGCAAAATGATGGGAAGTTCAGAAAAATGCTGCAGTCATCATGAGAGGTCAAGGCAGCTGCCCTGCTCGGGTGGTGAATGGGATGTTAGTGCATCAAGTGTTCCTTTGGATGCTGATGTGCAAACGCATTAAGAAGTAGCGACCTCTGCGTGCCTGCTTTTCCTCAAGGCTTTCTTCAACCCTACTCCCATAATCTCTGCACTACTGCCGAGTTTCAGCTGTTTCTCCTATTGGTGTCCCTGATACGTATTTTACCATGTGTAGACCTTTCTTCATAGGTGTAACAGCATAACTCTAGGTGTGTTACTTTTAGTCACTTTAGCTAACAAACAGCTTATTTCCCCACCCCCCAAACCTTAATTGTGGAATTTCATGAAAACACAGAATGCATAAAAACTTCAGTTTCCCTCTAAGAAATGCAATTTAACTTTAAAGTAACTTCCCTATTGTGTTTGTTCCTTTCTCGAGCAGCTGCACTGTGCTATCAACAAAAGAATAAAGTAATTTTGCTCAGAGAAAACTCATTCCAATTACCCATAATAATTTGTAGGAGATGTTTAAGTGTAAAGAAACAGCATATGCTGTAGCCCCCCGCCTCCCATTCCCCTCTAAGTTTCTCCACTCATCTATTGTATCTGTTTTTCACCAGATACTATCTTAATGTAAAGAAGTGTGTAATTAAAGTCAAGGAAGGGAGGGAATTGAAAAGAAGAATAAAGATACTTAGCAAGTGCATCATATGAAAGGTCATTTTTGTATCTCGTGTGGGAGGAAGAAATAGCAGAAGCAAATTGGGGAAACAAACTTAAGTGAGTGTTGTTAACTTTTAAGAGGCAGGTGTGGTGTGAACATAGGTTATGTTCCTACCATGACCCAGTCTTTCAAGAGACTAACAAGGACGAGTTGACAGATGGCCTTCTACTAATTCTGATTGGAAGTAGGGAAATAGATTTCTGATATAGTAAATGCATTGTGTTTAATTGGTGTGTAATGTGCATATCGTGAAGAGTGTTTTAATGAGACCTGAGCTTATTTTTCATTGGCTGACTTTTTAGTTAGAAATATAGAATCATATAATCATTGAAGTTGGAAAAAAACTTGAAGATCATGAAGTCCAACTGTTAACCTAACACTGCCAAGTCCACCACTAAACTATGTCCCTAAGCACTACATCTACACGTCTTTTAAATGCCTCCAGGGATGGTGACTCAACCACTTCCCTGGACAACCTGTTTCAATGCTTGGCAACCCTTTTGGTGAAGAAATTTTTCCTAATATCCAGTCTAAACCTCCCCTGGTGCCATTTCCTCTCGTCCTGTCACTTGTGAGAAGAGACCAACACCCACCTTGCTACAACCTCCTTCCACCATGCTCCAGCGTCCTTTCAGGTAGTTGTAGAGAGTGATGAGGTCCCCCCTCAGCCTCCTTTTCTGCAGACTAAACAACCCCAGTTCCCTCAGCCACTCCTTACAAGACTTGGTGTTGAGGCCCTTCACAAGTTTTGTTGCTCTTCTTTGGACTTTCTAGTCTGCAGACATAAATTTGGGATCTGTGTGTCCTAGGACACATTTGAATGATAGACTGCACCACTGAAACAGAGAGTGTTGAGCAGCTGGAAGGTCGCAGGGTGTTAGTCGGCCTGCTCAAATCTCTGTGATTTTGTGTTGGTATCTGTCACTTAGTGATGGTGTAACAGTGTGAGAAGGAGCAAGCTCTATCTCCAGGAGCCTTGAGTACTGCTGCAGCAAGCCCAGAGGAGAGTGTTGTTTCTACTGCTAAGTGAAAAAAAGGAGGGCTTGTTCTTACTGTGATTGTGGTTTGTATTTTCCTCAATACAAAGCCATTCAAGGCCTGCTTTTTTACATCCAGAAAAAAACATACACAATGACATGACAATTTACACATAAGAAAACCGATAGTTTATTGGGCAGTAGTGAAGAAGAGGAGGAAGAGGTGAAGAAGAAGGTTTCCCCCACAAGAAGCAGCTCAGTTAAAGCCCTGTGCTCAAAATGGGGAAAAAAAAGTCCTGCTAAGTTAAAATAACTCAATGCAGAATCTCTGAATGTTGTCTTTGTTTTGACAGACTTTGCCTGTTAAGTGCTTTCACAGTATATGCCACCTAGTTGATGCCTGCTTGAACCTCAGAACCTGTTTATTGTGACTGTGTGACAGCTCTGTATCTGACTCTCACAGCTACTGGCTGGTATTTTTACAGGGCGTTCAGATTCAGTCCAGATACCTCACTGAAGAACTGCGGAGGATTTTCAGTGAAGAAACTGACTCTGAAACGGAAGCGTTTGAAGGTTTCACTTCAAGCGAGGTGGATGTGAACAAGAAAGGAGTTCTGGTAAAGGCAGTCACCTACATGAGAATGTATATGTTGACTTATTTTTTTCTGTCTCTTCTGTGTAAACCTCGTGTTCTAGTAGGAGTGTTTCTGATACACTGTGAGGCTCATTTTTCATGCTGAAGAAAAATACGTATCATATTAAAAGGGGAAGAAAAAGCTTTATTTAATGTAATATCACATGTTAGAAATGAGAACTTGTAGACTGACTGTGCTGGGAAAGGTTGTTCCTCTGAAGACAGCCGTGTCTGTATCCCAGACAATATTAATATGTAGGTTTTGTGTTAGTCTCTGCAGAGGGAGAAATTGTGTAATGTGAACTTTTAAAAATATGTTGATTTGGGTGAATTTATGACAGTGCCTTCAGGTGGAGAGACTGCTGCCTAAAATTAGTGATTTAAAAATTACCTTTCTCATGTCACAGCCGATAATGTAACATGGCATTTTTCCTGCCTGTAGGCGACAGAGCCGGACTTGAGTGGTGAAGAACGTGATAATTTATTGGGTAGTGAGGAGGAGGAGGAAGAGGCGAAGAAGAAAGTTTCCCCCAAGAGAAGAAGCTTTGGCCTCCGTGTTGCCTTTCAGTTTCCTACCAGAAAGTCATCTGAGAAAAAAGTGCCTGAGCAGGCTTTTTCTAACTTACCTCTGAAGGACAATGAAACCCTCACACCTCTTTCAAAAGAAATAAACTGCAAGCGATGGGACAAACTAGAGGGCTCTGCTTCAGAGTCTGAAGAAGACATTAAAGAAACACAGGAGGAAAGTTCTAGTGCTCTGCTTAAGAGAGCCATGAATATTAAAGAAAATAAAGCCATGGTAAGACTTAAGAGCAGTGCTTTGTTCTCTGACCTTTACATCTGAGTATGTAACTTCAGGACACTTCAGTTTTAGGTTCATTGCTCATGCTGTGCTGGGACTTTGGGAAAATCTCATGATGGTTTGTGTTTCGATTTTTTTCTACCTGGCAGAACACTAGAGGACCGTCAGCGCTCAGTTACCCCTCAAATAGCCTCATGTAGCACTAGCCTGCTCAAGTTTAAAAGCAGAGTTGGATGTGGATGTGAACAAAGTTACATATAGCCAAGTCACAGTCTTTTGTTCAGAATATGTCAGAAACCAGCTGGTCCTTTCAGGTGGTTCATGGTGTCATTTGCGCAATAGAGTTTCTACTTTTTGTTTGTGTCTGAGAGACTGCTTGAGTTACAGATTGGAAAGCCAACAAAAAAGTGCTGAGGGTGATAAATATAATTTTTCAGTTGTGTGGGATGTGATGTTTAGATATGCTTTGCTAATGAAAGTGTGCGTGCATGCGTAGGTGGAGGAAAAGAGAGACTCTGATCGTTCCCTAATGCTTTTTCCTCTAATAATTAAATGCCACCAGCTGTCTTTAATTATCACACTCCTGTGCAAATCAAGTTGATGTTGGGTCTTCAGTGGTTCCTTCAGTTTTACTGTATTCCAGGAAAAGTTGCAGCTTCCAAGCAGTCTTGGGGCTCAAGTAAACCTCTTGGTTGTGTGGGCCTGCAGCTCCCAAGTGAAAACTTCCTTTAGTTTTGTACCTGTGTTTCTGTTTTCCTCACCGCTGTCGCACTGGTATTTCTGCGCTTCCATCTCACCTTCCACCCTTCATTCTAGTTCAACCAATGTGAATTCATTTGCATCCTAGTTGCGGTACTATAATGACATTAAATAGCTCTTAATAAATGCTACTCTGAAGTCTTTACTGAGAAATGCTGTGTCCAGCTTTTGATCTTGTGACTGGTACAGCTGTCTCAGAGACAGCTACAGCCTGACTCACCCCCACGATTGCTGGCTTTTCAGAAGGTAGCCTCATCCTGGCCTTTCAGAACAGGTCCGTATTTTTTTGGACCTGTCAGTCATTGATTCTGCTGAAATGCACCTCTAGGACATCTTCCACGTGGTGCAACAGAACCTTCCTGCT
>NW_010562663.1:12958-22997 GCF_000687285.1 Phaethon lepturus
TGCCATGGTTAGGGGAACAGCCAGTGGGGCTTAGTTTTATGACTTTGCAAATGAGCGTATACACATGTTGCTGTGTGTATGTGCACAAAGCAATGGATATTTAGCGTTACTGGCTGTGGTTGCAGCATTTGTGAAATGAGCACTAGCTCTCATGATAGAAAAAAGGGAATTTCCTAGCCGTCCTACTAAGGATCACTGGAAAAGAACAAGCAAAGTTTCCCTGCTGTAATGTCAGTGCTTAAGGGGATGCTTTGAGTTCCCTGACAGAAAATGCAGGTGTATCAGCAGTCATTTGGTAAAATAGCCCACAGGAAACATCTTAAAATCCTCTAGTAGAGTTTGTAGCATTCTTGCTGCCAAGGGCACCCTGTCTTCCTTTTCTCCCTCCTGTCATATAAACTGTGAATTTCTTGTTACCAGTCATAGATACCATAACCATGTTGTAATGCGCTGATTCAGTGCTGTTTTGGCAAAATTGGATGTAATTCTTGCTAATTCTAATTCCCAGTAAGAATTAATGGGAGCTGTGAAGTTAGTACTGCCTGCAGAGTTGTGCTCATTCAGGGGTAAATGAGCCCCTTTTATGAGCTGCACCTTATAAATGAAGTGCCTTCAGAAAGGTTTCATGCCCTGAAACTTAATGTGTTTAGGTATAATTTGGAGTGTATGTGAAGAGAGTGGATGATGCGTGTCACTTATTTGCAAGTTTGCAGTGAGTTTTCAATATGTCATCACTGTTGTTTTCAGCTTGCCCAGTTGCTGGCAGAACTGAATTCCATACCTGACTTCTTCCCAGTGAAGACGCCCACCTCAACTCCTTCGGTAAGTCTCTGGTACTGGCTAGAGGTGATTGGTTTTGCTAGATTTAGGATTAAAATGTTTCCTGGTGAAACACTTTGACCAATTTTGTTCTTGTTTTCTTTGGTTTTGGTCGTTTTATTTATGTGGATTTGACCTTTCAACTTAAAAAATATAAAAGAAAATAAACTGGAAGTCAGATTCTTCCTTGAAGATGTATTCAATTTGTGGGAAAATCTGAACCTTTAGCTGCTGAAGAAGAGTGAGAACTAGCTTCTACCTTAATATGCCAAAAATTTTGATGGTGTTCTGTGATGTTAGTTGGAATAGAATTTGACTGTGAAACTGTGGTGTTTTAAAAGGCACGAAAAGGTATAGCATGTAGGTAGAACACTTAAGTATGCTAGAAATTTGTGAGGTTTGGCTTACAAATAAGGAGTGGGAGAAGAACAGATTAATTCATGATAGTAAAAGTGCGGTGCAGGCTTTTTGAGATAATTTCTGGTGTTTAACACTACAAACACAACTGTTTGTAAGTTGTGTAAGAAAGGACAGTTACTGGAATTGTTTTCTCTTTCCAGAAACAGAAGAAAATCCCAAGGAGGACATTTTCTGAAGGCCAGATAGCACGTCGCATGAACCCAACCAGAAACGCTCGTCCACCAGAGAAATTTGCCTTGGAAAAATTTACTGTGTCAGCCGTCAAATTTGCAGAACACTTCCGTAGCTATAGGCAACAAAACCTCTTGAAGAAAAGACTCAGCGTGGTATTTTCCAGACTTTGATACCTCCAGTAGTCAGGGATCGGGAAACATTCATTTAAATCGTTGGCCAACACTTAGAGCAGACATCACATCCTACGGAAAGTCAATGAGAATCTTTGGTTTGGGATTAGCTACAGGAAAAAGTTGTCTTCAGGCCTTCCTGCCTCATCTTTTACCTGTTAACTGAGCTCTTATTTGTGACCTGTGTTGTCCAAACATAACAAGGCAGTTTAGTTACGGTCTATTATTTATTCATTATGTGAAAATTACTAAAGCCCACAGTGTAAAAAGCCTTTGAGTGGCAAGGCAGTGGGACTGGTGAAGGTGACAAAGTAGATCTTCTTTATCTTTAGGCCCAGGAAAAATTAGCAAAAACCCTTCTCTGGAAATAACAGAGGGAAGTTAAAAAGGAGTTATATAGCTGAACTGAGAATGAATGAAGGTAATCTGCACCAACAAACTGCCCATGTACTGTCTAGCCATGCAAAAGTTGCAGGTTTTATTCTTCCCCAGACAGATTTTTTTTTTTCCAGTCTGTTTTTCCCTTCTTTGGTTTATGGTGGTCATTTGCCTTGGTTATATTTACTGTGTAGTCTTTATGAAGAAGAATCTTTAAGTTTGTGTCTGCACAGGCTGGATCCCAGTTCTGCTTAGAGGAATGAGTGCTGGGCATAGTTGAAGCATTATAGAAGGAACTTGGCTATTAAAAAAGGTGGACTAGCACTGAATGAGAACCTGTGCTGGTAAATGACTATTTTGGAGAGAACAGAGCTGATCTATGCTGAAGGACAAATTAGGTATTGAGTGGGTGGAAGGAAGGCTAAGGATCAATTGAGACTTGTTCATGAAATCTGAAGTCTCCTGAGGGGCATAATGACAAATCATGGACTGAGGTCAGAGAGATTGACATTTAGAAGGAAAAAAAGAGCACTCAGTAGTGAGTAGAGGACTCTCTTCCAAATAACAAACAGGATAATAACAAAGGGTTGGGTATGGCAAAACTAACCTAAAATTTCAGTAAAGTTTTTTTTCACAGGATGTTAGAGATTGTCATTGGAGAAAGCAATTAGAGCATGCTAGGAGATTGAAGAAGCAAAGCATGAGAAGGCAGATTGTTATAGTTCCTTATTTTGAGAGGGAAGAAATGGAGTATGAAGAGTTACGGTGGAGGTGTGCAGGGAATGCAAAGAAAAGGAGGTAGCAGAAAAACATGTTAGGAATTTGTGGAAATAGAAATAGCAATAATGGGAAGGAAGAACGTATAAACAGAATAAATAATGGAGTAGAGAAAAGATTAGGAAGGTGAAGGAGAGAGAAAGGCACTGATAATTTGGAAACTATTCTCTTGTTCTTCCAGTGGTCCATGAGGTTGTAGTCCGCTGCCTCTAAACTGCATACGCATTACAAATGAAAGAATTTGTCACCAAGTGTGGTGACAGAGTCTTCATGACACGAAACAAAAGGTGTTGAGATGAGTTTGTTTAGCAGGGGGATTGTGGAGTGCGTAAAAGGAGGAGATCATCAAAGTATACATCTCACCGTCCAGTAGAAGATATTACTGAGGAGGACTTGGACAACATTGCAATCACTGTTAAAGACAAAATCTATGACAAAGTTCTAGTAAGTGTCTGCTGTTTTCTTCAGTGTGTTCATTTGCTTGAAATTGAAAGTCTTCTAACCAGTTCATCTGGTGTTTGGTAAAAGGTATGCTTTCCTGAGGTTCTGGAGAGTGCAACTTTGCATTATATTACACAAGCATGACTTGGAAGCTTTGCCAGGCTTCCATGGGCTTGCCCATGCTGGTTGATAGGCCCCACCAGCTTTTTGCTTCTGCAAAGAGGTGCTTTCTTGCCACAGAGCTATTAAGTGGAATTTACTATAGCTATGACTCACCACTGATAAGAACTGACATCCCTTTTATCTCTCATTCTCAATATAAATGTTGTGGTGGTGTTGCTTGTACCATTAAATAATAGTGATCCCTGCTGCTCCTTGTACCCCCTGGAAATGACATTTCTGTATGGGTTGGGTAGTTTCCAAAGCTCTTGATGGAACTCCTTTCCTTCACTGGATTTGACTATTACTGATTGTCATAAAGATCTAGATGATCAGCTTGCTGTACGTTTCATGCTTCATTGTATTTGCAGAGATAACTCAGAAGGTCATTTTCTGAATAGTTTTAGCTTTTTCCTAGGTAGAGGAAATGATCAGAACTGCGACATGATGTTCATGTAGTTTGAGACTCCCAGTGCAACTGAGGCTGGGCACTGTCTCTGTAAAATCCCTAGCATCTCTCCAGATAACTATGATTTATCATAATAACAGAAATTACGGTTCTTACTAAGATTTTTCATAGCTGAATTTGACTTTGGTTTGAAATTTGTGCTTTGCTATCAGCAGATAATATTAGGAAAGTTCAGCAACAAGCATTTAACATGTCCTTCATACATACATATTTCTCTTCCTTTCCAACTTCAGGGTAGTACTTGCCACCAGTGTCGACAGAAGACAATTGATACAAAGACAATCTGTCGCAACCAGGGCTGTGGAGGAGTAAGGGGGCAGTTTTGTGGACCATGTCTTCGAAATCGGTATGGGGAAGATGTGAAATCAGCACTGCTTGATCCAGTAAGTGTCATGTTTTGGGCTTGGAAAGCGAGTGTAATGAATATGGTTTTGTTAGTAAGCTGTGATGAGTATATGCTCATGATAACATGGTGTTCAAAGCTTTTTGCCATGAGAAGATCTGTAGTACTGTTATGACTGACACTGATCGTGTTGGAACTCAAGTGGAAGGTGCTAGACCTGGGTTACAATCCGTCCAGCTTCGTGCTTTGAAGTTCCACTTGCTTACCAGATAGTGGAGGGAAAGCATGAGAGCTTTTAAGAAAAACAACCTGTCCCCTTTCAGAAAAATGCCAAAATGTACCCTTTTTAAATGCTGTTGTCAGTAATGTGGCATGCAAAGCAGGTTCCTTGTTTTAGATTCTAATTTTTAAATAGGAGGAAAAAGGAGAAGGATACCTAAAAGTCTTAGGGTTTGTTCCCTTTCCTCTGTTCCCTGAGGCACTGAGCAAGGAGAGAGCACAGGCTGCTGCCAGAGTGAGGCATGTGGCTGCACAAAGACCTCTCAGCAGAAACAGCCCTCTTTGTGCTCAGCTTGTTCTGGGACCTCCTCTCTACTACCTCTGCTTTAGAAATGGGCTTCTGGGCTCTTTGAAGGACAGTGAAGAACTAACGGCTCCAATGTGCTGGCCCAGCATGGCAGTGGCTGCTATACTGTAACGCAGGCTGTTGGCACCTGTGCTTCTGTGTTCAGTTGCTGAGCAGCTGAGAGATGCCCGACTTCATGTATGTACTGGGTATTCAGTCTCAGGAATAGGGCTATGCCAGCAGGCAGAGACAAAGAAAATTGTCACAGTGGGTACACATCTTTTTCTAGGGAGTTCCCTATGGTCAGCGTAATACAGGATGAGTTATCATTAGGCGTTACAGATGCCTTTAGTCTGTTTTAAATAAATACCGAACAAATCAGAGAGCCTGAGTCTTCAGAGTAAGAAGTATTCAAGCAAAACAGGGTAGTACTTAATCACTTATTTAATCCTGCAGAATTTGGAAAGTGTTAACAAGGCTTAATGGAGGCTTTTAAAACCTTGCCCTGAACAATCATGCAGTAAGGAAGCAATACCTGTCTGTTTGGAAGATGACAGAAGGCAAATATAACCTTATTCAGGGCTTGCCTTTATCTCCCCTCCCACATTCACCCCCTTGCAGGCCTGGATCTGTCCTCCTTGTCGTGGGGTGTGCAACTGCAGCTACTGCCGCCGGCGGGATGGGCGCTGTGCCACGGGCATGCTCATCCACTTGGCCAAGTTCTATGGCTATGACAACGTCAAGGAGTACCTGGAAAGGTGAGGGCCGTGCCCGGCAGCTGTTCCTTTTCAAACTGTTGTAGCCCTTTAAATAATACTTGACTTTTGTGGCCTGGGGCAGATCCTGGCCTATGCAAAAGAAGTCTCTTGGGCTTGAGATTTCTCCTAGGCTGAAATCAGCTGCATAAAAGTCAGTTATCCTGTCTGTGTAAACAACTAATTTGCTTAAGAAATTGAAATGCTTTTCCCTGTTTTGAAATCAGTATTGATTGCTTCAGGCATATAGAAGTGCTGTTTTGGAAATTGTCATCTTCAGCAAGGAAATTGTCTGTTTATGGGGAACTGAATTTCCTAAAAAGCACTAACACTGTCTTCTCACATGTCTTCTAGTTTACAAAAACAACTGGCGGATGACAATTGAGAACACTGAACTCAAGCTGTGCCTGCAACTGGTTAATATGTTGACAAATTTTGACTTCAGAAGGTTATTACTCTGTTTTATATAAGATAGAATTGTAGAGTATAGTATATGCAGTTCTGTATTGCCAACTTTTTGATTGATGTGGTCTCATGCAAAAGACCTCTCAGGAAAATGTTTTGGTAGAGAAATCTACATGCACAGACCTATACATTAAGTAAGTGAAATGGCACTCTTGAATGGTTAATTTTTAATAGAGCTACACAACCACATGATGGAGAACTTGGTCAAATTGAGCAATATTTTTATTTATATAATTGTGCAAGTTTGCAGAAAGGGTGTTTAACAGCTACCTGCAAAGCATACCCCATCTCTAAAGAAACAAAAAACCCCATGTGTTCCAACTTGACCGTAAAGATCTGGTTTTCCAACCCTTGCTTTCTGAACCTATTACTCCACCTGTAGTTTATGGAACTTGTCCCATGCAAAGAAGAGAAGGGTACTTCCATCTGAATGCAATTATAATCCAGCCAAAGCTGATGTAACCTACCACGGGGAAGATGATTTTTTTTTTTTTATTCCAAAGTGCAATTAATCACTGAAACATGAAAATGGAAGAGTGTTTTGTGAAAAAAAAAAAAAAAAAAAAAAAAAAAATTAAACATTATCCCAGTAAAGAAAAAGAATTGCTTACCAGCAGTTTTTGTGTAATGCACCTGCTGCCTGAACCAACTACGTTACAGCAGTCATAACTGGTTAACTGGTTTAAATCACAAAGTTCAGAATTACTTTTTTTACATACAGTTCATACTTAGATATTTTTTCATATATACAACCAAGCTTTCAACCAACCTTGTTTAAATGCAACATGTTTGTATTGCAGTATGATTATGTTAAAATTCTTGTAAGATACATGTTTCATTTTATGTAGAGACAATAAAGAACAATCAAGAGGAGTATTTTGAGTTAAACTACAGCCAGATGCTTATGTTTCCCATTTACTTTTCCCTAGTTGGTGTAATGAAGGAATGCTTGCAGATCGATAATTATTATGTGGAGAAACATGAACATAGCACTGATGGATGAGAAAATAACAACATAGAGCACATAAGTGTTACACTAAGGATTGTGTTTTTGTGAGGCAAATCTCCTGCTCCAGCTGACTCTGAAAAATATTATCTATCTCCTTTTGCTTTAACTACAAGGCAGATTGAGAAAGCAGCACATACTATTGAAAGCTTAGTACTAAACTGCCAAGAGGAAAGCTACTCCTGCCAGAACCCATTTCGCTGGCTTCCCCTGGCTTTTCTGATTGAAAGTCCAAACATAGGTAAGTAGGTTGGCACTCTACTTTTGGTTTTACAAACTGGACAGTCGTAAGTTTTCTTAGTTCCCCTTTGATCCACTGGAATAGCCCTTAAAAAATGACTGGCATTACTGGAGTCAATTCCTGGAGCTATGGTTCCCCAGCTGCATGTCCCACCTGGCACCTGCAATAAATGCAGGCACCTGGTTTACCTGGTGTTCTGTAATGGAAGACCAGAATAATTTGGGTTTAAACAGTTGTTTATTGCTAAATACTTAAAGGTCCATTTGAACATACAGATTCAGTGTAGACTGTTGTTGGCCTGTTGTGCATCATCTCTTTGTATGAATGTGGAGATGAGTAGGTAGCATCTGCCTGGACTGGAAACCTCTTACAGTTGGAACTTTGACAGGCACACTCAGTCACAGGCATACTCAAAGTCAAGTGCTCAGATTTGCTCCTAATTCTCCACTACTTTATGGTGAAGTATTCCAAAAGTTGAAGAATTACAGTGGAGTATTTAGCATATGTTTGTATAGTGAGAGATCAAACAGGTACTTCAGTGCAGTTAAGACAGAGGAGTCTGTGCTGCTGAAGGACCATGCACTTACTGAAAACTGATGAATTTAAGTTTGTTCTGTATTCTTCTGACATAAACCAGCATATAAAATGTTGCAGAGGATACTTGTGGGTTTTAGGAGCATTTATGTAGCAACAGGCAAGTTTATATTTGCAAATACCACCACAAACAGAAACGCAGCAACTCCAACTTACAAGGTTTCTTGATACCTTCCTCATATCCAGAGGAGGAATGAAAAGTATTGCCCTCTGAGTGACAGCCGTTTAAAAAAAAAATCCTCTGAAAAATTTTGGCTACCTTTTCAAAAAGCAGCAGTGAAATGACATGTTTGTCATTGTTCCAGTCCCTCACCCTGACTTTCTCGCTGGGCTTACCTGCTGTAGCAGCACTCACTTCCAAAAGAGAGGTTTTCCTTTTATTATATTCAGGCCTAGTGAAGAATACGAATAATGATGATGTTTCTCTAACTGCCTGTTGGAGTCATTCACCTTTCCTCTGTGTGGTGGGTTGACCCTGACTGCACACCAGGTGCCGACCAAAGCTGCTTTGTCACTCCCCTTCTCAGCTGGAGGGGCAGAGAAAATAATAATGAAAACCTCAGGGGTTGAGATAAAGACAGGGAGCGATCATTCACCGATTACCATCACAGGCAAAACAGACTTGACTTTGGGAAATTAATTTATTGCTAATAAAAATCAGGGTAGGATAATGAGACCTAAACCCAAATCTTAAAACACCTGCCCCCCACCCCTCCCTTCTTCCTGGGCTCCACTTCACTCCCACTTTTCTACCTCCTCCCTACCTGCGAGCGGCACAGGGGAATGGGGAATGGGGGCTGTGGTCAGTTCATCACATGTCTCTGCCGCTCCTTCCTCCTCAGGGGGAGGACTCTTCACACTCTTCGCCTGCTCCAGCGTGGGGTCCCTCCCATGGGAGACAGTCCTCCATGGACTTCTCTAAATTGAGTCCTTCACTAACTGCTCCAGCATGGGTCCCCCATGGAGTCACAAGTCCTGCCAGCAAACCTGCTCCAGCCTGGGCTCCTCTCTCCACAGGTCCTGCCAGGAGCCTGCTCCAGCGTGGCCTTCCCTCGGGTTCACAGGCTCCTGTGGGTGTCCCCCTGCTCCGGCATGGGCTCCTCCCCAGGGGCTGTCGGGGAGTCTCTGCTCCAGCGCCTGGAGCACCTCCTGCCCCTCCTTCTGCTCTGACCTGGGGGTCTGCAGAGCTGTTTCTCTCACATATTCTCACTCCTCTCTCCAGATGCTTCTTACCTCTGTTATCCCAGAGGCGCTGACACCGTTGCTGATGGGCTTGGCCTTGGCCAGCGGTGGGTCCATTTTGGAGCCGGCTGGCATTGGCTCTGTCAGACATGGGGGAAGCTTCCAGCCACTTCTCACAGAAGCCACCCCTGGAGCCCCCGCCAAAACCTTGCCACGCAAACACAGTACACTCTAATTAGCTGTAACTTAGTTGACAGCCTTTCTAAGTTAAAACTAAAATCTTATTTTGACTGTGGGCTTTAATTGTTATTCCTAAAATAGATGCTTCAGTCTCGCGAGAATACAATTTTGAAAGAACAAGGTACAATGTTTATTCCCAGGAAAGTTGTTAAAAGAGAGGTTGCAGCTCAACAGATGAACATGATTCCTATTCATGATTCCTATTCAGGGACAGCCTACAACCATATTACAGCTACTGCAATAATTGACTGCTTGGAAACCCAGAGGAAAAATCTACTTATGTCATACTTACTTACATTACCCACTTAGGTGTGTCATTGTACCTCACGCCAACACAGGTGTTCTCAAGTGTTTCCTTGCTTCCTGGTATGTCTCCCCAGTGGCCCAAAACTATTATGGCCTAGGAGATGAAAAATTCAGAGTTCTTTAGATCTGTTTATTTAGAACGGACCATTTTCTGCCAAGGTGGGAGGAAAACCAGGAGAAAGAACATTTTGAAAATAGCTTTTTGGTGGGTTTTTGTTTGTTTGTTTGTTTAACTGCAGCTGTGTAGATGGCTTGATCCAGGTTACCAACATCTGATAAATTACCCTATTCTGCACCTCTAAGAGTGGCAGAAAATTTCTAGGTGATCAGTATCGGGGTGAAATTTAAAGTCTCTGGGTTAGTTTTAAGCTTCTGAACCTCAGCTAGATTAGAGCTGTTGCTTTACTACAGTTCAGACCTTGTTCAGACGCAGTTAACAGTTACCTAAATGCGTGAAGTATAGCCAGTGATTAGGAGACGAAGCTGGTATAAAATTTAAAGTCACAGTGGACAAATACCAACAAACCACCGCTCT
>NW_010562663.1:23028-33466 GCF_000687285.1 Phaethon lepturus
CTAAACTTCCTTCGTGCTGTTCATAGGATCACAACACTTTAGTCCTGATGGAACTTTTCTACCTAATGAAGAAGGAAGCTCGAGCCCCTGAGCTAGGTTACTGAGATCAAGTAATTTAAGTTTATTTCTTACCTTCCATGAAAAGCGCACAGATACAGGCTCCTTCCCCTGGTGGGTGGGAGGAGACCATCTTCTTTGGTCTTTTTGGTAACATCTACAGTCAAGCAGACCTTACCCAAAGGCCAGTTGTTCTTGTCTGGCACGCTCTGCATTACAGCTTTAAAAAAATTATACTTTCAATAATTCAATATCCAGACAGTAATTTTAATGTCAGAACTCTTAATGTGCCCTTCTTGGACCTGTTGTGCAGAAGCCTGAGACTGACTGGGGTTTGTTTTGGGTTTTTTTTTTTTCCTTTGGCCATTAGTTGAAGTAAGACAAAAAATGCATGAATGCAATTGTTTGGAAACAAAACATTCTGCACAGTACAACAAACCAACCCTCTCCTTAGCAGGGAAGCAAGACTACATTGCTGTCTGCACTCTGAGACAGCACCTCTGCAGCCAAGTCCATGTTCAGAACAAGCCTGTACTAACATCTAGCCTGCATGGCCCTTATGTCCCCCCAGCCCTCAACCGAAAAAAGCGCCTATAAGAGAAAGCTTGGAGAGAGGCAGTAAAAGGAATGAAAAATAGTTGGGCTTCTCTATATCTGTGGCACAAAATGAGCACCGCTGGGGACCTTGACATGAGTGGCAGAGAGAAGAGGAGCTGCCTGCCAGCCCTCACACTGCCATCCCCTTCCCCTTCCAAGTACAGGGAGAGGTTCTTCAGTGTCTGGGCTGCAGACACTCCCTGGGCCCCCACTGCCCACCTTCTCCAGGGAATGATGGCAGCCCAGCCAAAGTGTCCCGTGAGGAGCTCCTGGCCACTTTTCTGCTAGGCTAGTGAAGGTTTTATCTGAGTGCCACTGATGGTCATGAAGAATGTGAGATACCCTGTTCTCTCATGTAGCTTCAGTGTGGTCTTCCAAGTAAATACATGCCTATGTGTTGTGATCATGGCAAGAAGCGAGCATCAGCTGCTACTGAAGATTTTTCATCCCCTACTGTGGCAACAACTACACAAAGAGGACTGTCAGACTGATTAATTTTATTCTACTTGTCCTGGTGCTACTTGGGCCTGTGCTGATACTAAGGAATAAACCAGAATGGTACCATGACATATGCACTGAATTGGTTAAATAATAATGATGTCAGGCACACTTGCACTCTTAACCTTTTTAAAATCTGAAATTCAGCATTTATTTCCTTAGCCGCTTTGTCTTAACACTTCTGAGGAGACTGAAGATGAGTTTGGATTGTTCCCCCTGCTTTCAGGAGATGGTTATTCTGATATTTGGCTTATTTTTATCTTTTTGTGTAAACTGTACTTAACTCTGCAGAGAGCATCACAAACATAGCTGACACCAATGGTAAAAAAAAAAAAAAAAAAAAAAAAAAAGAGTCTGGCAGTGAAATGATATACCTGGTTCCTTACAAGCATCACTGCTTACCTCTCAGGACGGAGGACTGAACAAGCCAGAAAGCCATACCACTGCTGGCAGCACAAGGTCCTGCATCCAGATCTCAAGTTCTCCATATCACGTGAGAAGATTGGTCATCCTAAAAGAGAAGCAGCAAGAGCTTCTGCCTTAATCTATTTGTACTACTGTTTTAGACAAAATAAACTGCAGACTTCAAGTGTAAGAGTCCTTTTGTCTACAGAGAAGGGAAATGGCTGAAATAACCAGAAAGTATATGCTTACTTAAGCATATGGTCATGGTTTTAGTGGAATTTGTCCTTTCCCTGATGTAGGAATGTAGAAATGTAGAAGGTGACCAGCATGAGACAGGTTGCTGGCAATAGAGAATGGGAGTATGCTCAATCCTGTAAAACTTACTGTCTTGGGGAGAAACCTGAACATCACTATTACTCATGTTAACACAGCTTCAGAAACTGCCAAAAATTGGTAACAACAGTTGATGGCTTCTTAAAGGAAAATTGTCTGATACCACCTTCAGTGGTGCTTTTAAGCTTCTATGAGGCCAGACCAAAGTACAAATCGGAAGCACCAGAGAGTCTGACAGACTCTGAATAACGGCATACTGCAGCACACATTGCCATGAGATGTCAGAGGAATTTCCAAAAACACTGCCCCTTTTTTTCCAGATTAACCCCTTGCAAGTGGATATTGCTGTGGCAGCATAGAGGAAAAGAAATCCTGCAAGATTCAAGACCTTCAGAACACCCGTAGCACTTGTGACAAGGGGGGTGACAAAGCCTTGCTTTAGCAGAGAGCTTAGCATTTCTGCAAACTCACTTTTAAGCAAAACTGACTTGCATTAAGACAAATTTTGGAGAAAAAAAATAAATGGAATAAAGCTGCTGGTTTTAGATCACTGGAATAGCTCTGTGCATAGTAGCTAAACCCTGTTACTGTAGCGTACTTACCGGTGGGCAAGGCTGTACGTGGATGGATATGCTAGTGTAGTCCATGTGTCTGGCAGAGCATTGTAGAAGAATGCGGACTGCAGCATTTCCGTGTGAGAAAACATTAACTTCCTCTTTGTTTGGAGAACAATAAAGAGCATACTGGCATCATAAAGAATAGCTATTCTTTTAATTTCCAAAAAAGCCCCAGATTACATAGAAGAGCAACAACACTGTTAATAAAAAAGTCACTTGCCTTCAGACCAAGGTCCAGCTGTTTAAGAGACCTATAGATCTCTGAAAGGAGGAGGTTCATCCTCTCACACTCTTGAAGGCAAAGAAGGACATAGGGCCTCCGTCCATGCAGTCTTCTGCATGATTTCTGCCATGTTAAACTCCTCGGGAAGCATCTCCAGAATATCATCCAGGACATTCTTAACCTTTCCAGGCCAATATAAACTGAGCCATTAGAAATTACGGCCATCAACTCTTACTGACTCTTCTACTTTCAAGCCTGATTTCTTCTCCAGGAGAGCGCAAACATCCCATTTTCTTAGACAGATCAAAACCAGGGATGCTCCCGCACCTTTGCTGTCTCTTTGGCAACAGTATTGAGAAATTACTGCAAACCACTTAACACTTGGCACCTTCCATTTCGCTTTGCATTTTTAAGTAACACTGACCCCTCAAAGCCCACTAACACATGGTCCCTGGGCTTGGGATGACTGCTTTTACAAGGACGTACCCTGCGATTGCCTTCGTTTTTAGTCAAGCGTGCTTAGCAGTTTGTATTTCTATAGTATCAAACAGCTTCTATCTCCCCCTCCACCGCCCACAGTCCCTACTGTCTTGGGCATTAGGCAAAATACAGCGCAGGCACACGCAGACACTCGTCTCACCCCCAAAAAGAGCCTCTTTCCCGGCCTGCTCTGGAACTGAGACAGAAGACAACTGACAGACAAGTCATAACAGTACTAATGAGCAGGCACTGAAATCACAACAGTAATGCAGCTCAGTTTCCCTTTCAGCATTAGCTTTGTCAGAATGGATGATGAATGCCATATATAATTGTCCACACTCGCTAAAGGGGACGGGAACCAAACGTGAAAAGCATAAGCTCCCGCCCCAAAAATGAAGCGTCGTTTGGCTACTTGCATGCAGAGCTGTCATATTCCCTTCTGCAAAACCCCCATGATCCGATGGTGATAAGAGAAAAAAAGAGTGCCCAGAGAGAAAGGATGGAGTAAAGAAAGGGATGAAGAGTTGCAGAACAAGAGTGGCAGTCACAGGGGAATTTAATTGACTCTGGTAAAGATGAGGAGCTGAAGGCTCAGTCTCAGGTTATGCCAGTTTTTGGGGCACCTGGACATAGTTTCTCAGGTCTACACTCAGAAGGAAAGGTGCAGAACACAGGAGGGCCTGATAATGGGACTAGCTGAGATTTCTTACTATATTTTTCTTGCCTGCTTATCCTTTATTAATTTAATCTATTAAGCACAGCACCAGTGCTGTTCCATGCTCAAAACCCAGTCTTTTACATTTTTCTGGAATCAATGTGGCTGTACTAAGATATCTGGGTATCTGAGATATCTTGACTGTGAATAGAACTACAGTGCCCCAGTTAACTCCATATTAAGAGACAAAGCTTATCTTCGTAGTAGGGTTGGTCCCTTCAACCCAGCATCTGATAGCTTATAGGTATCAATGTTCTTGTTCTGCTAAACAATTTGGTACAAGAGAGGTGCTGTGGCTAAGAGACGGTCAGACAGCCTCCTTGCCCAGATTTCACCTCTTCAGACTACCAGAAAACTAAAAATCCCTGAAAACCTCCTCTGCAGCTGCTCCTGGCAAGGGAAGTCTCTTGGAGCAGCCACATGGCTCCTGTTCGGATCAAGGGCCAAGGAAGGGGAGTAGTGGGAGAGCGCTGTGCTTGGGCTGCTCTTGCTGGCATGGAGGCCCGACACATCACTGCCAGGCTGTGCTGTGAACGTGGCAGAAAGAAGCCAGGACCATGGGCTGGGAGGGACTTCCCGTGCTCGGCACAAGCAGGAAGGAGCAGGGAAGCTACCCAAAGGGGATTTATCTCACAGGCGTTGGGAACAAAGCACAGAGGTGAAGACGAGACTCACCAACTCAGCCAACCGTAACTTTTTTTAGTAAGTTAGCGTTGCTGTACTTGTTTTTAAAAGCACACAAAAAAAGCAAGATAGATTCACCCCTTGTTTCCCAGGCCATATTAAACTCAAAGTGAAAAAGAAACTGTGAGCGTAACAGGTTAGATGTTCCTCTGGTCCGAATTCCTCCCTAGTGCAGTACATTGCACAGGCTGGTGCCTTACCATCACTACTGTTAACACCCAGCTGATCTTTGCTAATCTGATGCACCTTTTTTTCCCTAGAAATGAAGTCTCTTGCTGAAATAACACTGCAGGATGTGTGCTCCACATATCATTAACAGCACTGACAACGCACCAGATAAAGAACTTTACCTTTTCCTCCGCCAGACTAGCCTGATCCCTCACCTACAGATGAATTCATGGGTTTCATTTCCAAAAGAGTTTTGAAGAGATTATCTGATGTTGCTGTCAAGTATCCCACCTCAGCATTGGGATGCAGTCCATACAGTACTGGGCTTTCAGATGGAAGCATTTCATCTATTTATTTATGGCATCCAGCATAAATCCAAATTTGGTGCCAAGAAACCTGGTGCCAGAGCCAGTTCTCCTTCAAGCTTCAGTAAAAGAATCAATAATGTTATTGAGAATGCTGTCACTACTTCTTGAAACATACTACTGCAGCTACAAAGCTTCAGAAATTTGTCTTGAGTCTACAAAAATGACTCCTATGTGTTCTGAAACAGTGGATCAGGGTTACCAAACTATTTTTAGCGCAGTTACTATCCGTGCACTTTTCTGACGTTCCCATTTTGGGCGGTGTTGAAGTACTGCTGCTGCTTCCTTTTCCTTCATGAGGATGCTCCGAGTTTATTTTAAGGACTGCCACTACCAAGGTGAGTGTATTTGAAGTACTGAATTTCTGCTTCCTCTCAGAAGACAACCAAGGATTATTATGCCGTTTTGCAGATGAGAGACACTGATACAAGAGGCACACAGGATGCCTGCGGGAGAGGCAGGACCGGAGCCGCAACTCACCTGAACCCCCATCCCAGTACCCGAGCCGCAACATTAATTCTCTCTGGTGTGTCATCAATTTGGGGCTTTGCGCAAACACGCTGTGCTCATAGTAACCTTAGAGAGGTCACGGGGAGCGACAGGTCGATGAGACAGGGAAGCACAGCGTGGCAACGGCATAGCAAATGCCAGCATGTGAGCAATTCTTAGCTTGCCGGAAACAGTGATCCCAGTCACTGATTCCACAGAAACGGTTGCCAGTTAGGGCACCCAGGAGCTGCAACAGGAAGGAAAAACATGCTGCTCTACAACATCTCTCCAAATGTAGGAGTCTTGCTCAGGGTTTTGTACTGCTGCTTTGGCCTCAATGAGATAGACCACCTCAATGGTGATTATTTTTTACAGCAGAGAAAATTAAGGTCTCAGCCAGCTCAGTATTTGAACAGGCAGGCCCTACCCCTCTCAGGACATTAAAGACAAGACTTGGGACTTTGGAGCAGGTCAAGAATTAAGCAGGTAGACAGAGATGTACTCTCAGTGGGCTGCCCTCCTACTGACGACAGGACAGAATAAAAGCTGTAGCAGTCGCGTTTGTTTTCCAGGCTCCCCCCAGCTCCTGCGCTGTAAGGACTTCACTGGATTCAAAGAGTTTCTCTGAAGTTATTGTCACAGAGCTGTCTGGGATTTAGACCACAGGTTGTTTTTGCTGAAAAATATTTCTGGCTCTAAGTGGTACTTTCCACAGGAGCTATTTCTTCCTAATGCAGGGTCCACTCCACAAAATCACAATAAAATTTAACGGCTTTTGGCATTTACAACAGTCAACAACAAGCTGCTGCTCACAATAACACCAGTAAGCACTTATTTCTGAAGTAATTTTAGTTCTGCAACCAGCCATTTACCTGCGCCTGAACCTGCACCACTAACCTTACCCACAATAAGCTATGTCTTAAGACGCCACTTTGAAGTAGTGCTGAGGTTTTGAAAAAAGCCCTGTGGTTCACCTCGAGTGGAAGATCAATTCTATCAGACAATCTGTACTTACCATTCTCTCTGCTGGCACTTAAAATGGGTTTTCTCCTATTCCTGGGAGTCATAAGCGCAGAGGGAGGCTGCGGGTTACGGGGGTTCATAGCAGGAACTCGCCACCCTTCTGTCCTTATGACAGATCCCAGATGAGGTATACCAAAGCTGGCGGATAGTGGATTATTCTAACACACCTCGTGGAATGAAGTTATAGCTAAAACAACTCACCCGCAGTGCGAAGAGGTAAAAGAGAAGGCAATCTCCCCAGTGAATACAAAGCGCCAGCCCTGATGAAAGGCATCGCCATCCTGTTTGCATTCACTTGGCTGCCAGTCAATGAATTATTTTCTGGTTTTGCTGGTAATTCGTGGGTCTAACATTTTCCAGTTACGGCAAAAAGCTCGGAAAGATATCTCTCTGTTTAAAATACCAGCAGATCCACGCTCGGGGTTGGGTCCCTAAACTTTCCAAAGGCCATACAAATAACAGTGATTCTCCTCAGGTTTCACCACCTATACTTATTTTACAATTATTTGAATGAAAGTTCAGGCTTGTGAAGGTTAATGGACTGCCTAAACTGGAGGCAGTAATTCTTTACTTATCCATAGGCTAGAGGCAGAGCCGGAGCTGGCAGGATGAGCTTCCCACCATGCCCCTGCGACCTCAGCTGTCATTTGGAGAAATCAGCCGCCGCCGAGGTCAGGAGCACAGTGGTGTTCAGCCTTTCCATCTCCATGGCAACTTCCTCTTGGGCATCTTCTTCTGAGCAGTTGCTTCCAATTGCCTTCGTCTGAGCGTGGCTCTTTGACATAGAAAACCCACTCGTCAGGGGCCGAGGAGACACCGGCAAGCTCACCTCGCTCGCAGCCCACAGGCGGGCTCCGGCCGCGTCGCAAGGGTGAAGAGAGCGCTTTCCCCAAGGTACCCAGGCTCTGCAAATGGCCCGCTCACACCTAACGTGCTAATTTTTTTTTTTTTTTTTTTTTTTAATCTCCCAAATAAGCTTTTTACCTTTGGACAGTGAAAAATAACAAGTCTGGAAAGGGCACTTGAAAAATCTCCCAGCTGTTTTTAGCAAATTGTGTACAATCAGTTCTCTAAAGTGACTAGTTCATCAGCTTAGGAGAAGCAGCTGGTTGGGTTTTTTAATTTTGATATATATCTCTCTCTCTCTACACACACATATACCTATATATACATACACATTTTATGTAAATGTATATGAAAATAGATTAAAGTAGTTTCCATGCAAGGCTTTTTAGAAGTAAAGTTAAAGCAACATTTTCTTTTTGTATCCTCAAAAATTCTAACATTTGTTTCTGACTGCAAGCAACTTTGGCAATCTTGCACCTTGGGCTCATGGATGCTCCACGTACACTGCTGTCTGGGACCAAAACTCAATAGTGAAATTTGAACAACCCAGTATCTATTAGCTGGTGATAATCTGACAAAGCTACAGAAACAGATGTGTGAGAGGGTGGTGGAAAATGAGAAACAATTTTACAAACTGTTTTCCCTATTTTGGGAACAGGAGAATGCAAGGAAACGTATAACATTTCCATTCTGTTATTTTTCAGGAGAAGAAAACATACAAACAGTAAACGTTAAGTTTTGAGGATAATGTCGTTCTGGACTGCTGTCTATCAGTTAGGTTGGTTAAAGTGCAGTTCCATAAAAGATACCTTCCTGTGCCCACCCAGACCTTTCTAAATGGCGGCATCTTAAAGAAGAATATTCTGTTGTTAGGTAAATGGAAACCTACATGTACTATCCCTTAATGTCATTAAGCTGGCTATACAAGCAGCATTACAACACACTGAATTCGAGTTGCCGAGGAAGGGTGCTCGCAGAAGTCTTTAAACAAGCAATATGCCAAGTCACAAACCCTTGCAGACAAAATCTGCTCATGATGAATCATTGTACTCATTACAAGTTGGACAATTTATTCCCCCACAGCCAGACAAGACCTTGCTACAGGGTGGGCTGCATGGATGAGAAAGCCTGTGGTCTTCTCCCCAAGGTTGCAGTTCTGAAAGATGACTTTCTTTTAGGTTGAACATACTACATACATGTTCAAGAGATTTAGCATATATGAAAGTTCTTACCACAGGTGGGCTGATGAATTCTTGCAGATATATACAGCAGCACCTGTGGTCCCAGACATCGGTGATGTGGCCACTGTACATGATCTCACCAAAGAGGTAACACAAGTCTTCCCATGGAACCTACCTGGGGGAACAGAATGCATCACTGAATAAAACAAGTCAGCTTCCTAAAGGACAAACCAAAGTTGCTCAGAATAAAGGCTGTTAAGAGAAATTCAAATACTTCTTTTCAGAAAGCTTTGTGGTTATATATTTGCTTTGCTGTGTTTTGTTTGTTTAGCACATAACTACAATGAAACACAGATTTCTTTTATTTCAATCCAGCGAGACGTATCTATAGGTATCTGAGTAAAAATAGCAAGTTCGTGACTAAAATTCAGTAACGCTGTAAAGTGTATCATCTGAGCCTTACATCATGTTTTCTACCTTATCCCTTATAAAAAGCTTTTAAGAGAAAAGTACATTTTCAAAACACCGCATGATATAAGAGAATATAACTCATTAACAAGTGCATGTATTTTCCCATACAGATCTTTAAAAACGTAATCCTCATGAGTGACAGGAAGGTAACCTACTGTGCCTTTCTTAGAGGAGAAATAAAAAACTTGTATCTGATTGCAGTCTTTTATATCGCCTCACTAGGAAACACTCAGCAACTGAAATTCTACATTATTTGAATTTGGGAGGTATTCAAGAACTTCGTTAAAAACTGAAGTAATATTAATCCTATTACTACCATATCATGTAAGCATTATGTTTATTGTAGAACTCTAGTCATAATGCCACTGTTAGAGCATGTGATTAGCAGTGGTAACATATTTTATTCAAGGAACTACTGTCTTTCTCTTTTATTTGGCTTCACAGAGTTTGAAGCTGCCTTTTGCTACCCTTTGGTTTGCAAAATATGCCGGTTTGTGATGAAGCCTTTTCAGACAGGAACCTTTATGCCCTTGGGGGCAGTATTTGCCTCCCAACAGTTCAAGTAAAAACTTAATTATGGGCCTTAAATATTGCATGATGTGACAGAACAGAACAAGTAAAATAGCTGCAGCTATTCCAGCCTGCTTGCTACAAGTTTATTTCAATTTGAATATGTGGAACTCTAATCCATCCTTCTTTTGAACCAGTTTGAAGAGAATGAAAAAAGAAGAAAAAAAAAAAAAAGGCCACTGGAATATAATATGCGATGCTGCATGCTGGTGATGAGAACCCTGAACAAAGGATCCCTGTGAAAAATGCCAACAACTTGGATTTAGAATGAAACATTCTTGCAGTTAGAATAAACCTACTTTTCTCTTTGTTGGCAACAAATGTTTTTCTAATTTCATATATATTTATCTCAAGAAATGGCTTTTTCCTTTGTCTTTTAGAAGAGTATATCAATATTTTAACTCAGCACAAGCTCATTCAGCTGCACACTTCTGAGGCATTGATTACACTGGGATAATCAAAGCTTGTGATATAAAAGGGACGTTTTTGCTAGTGTGAGAAAACTGAGGGGTTTGCATTAGAAATATTCTGGGCTGTCAGGTTTGCACAGTTGCCATTGTACTCTATAGAAAACTGGTCTGTTGTATGCAAAAAAAACACTGAGCCATTGCTCGGTGGATGAATATGGTGAGAACGGAGCCCACATCTCCCTCACAACATTGAACGACAACTCCATGAACATGCATATGGGGATCAGAAGACGGAGGGGAAGAGCG
>NW_010562663.1:33497-80211 GCF_000687285.1 Phaethon lepturus
ATCAGGCATCCTGCACTTCACCTGAGGAGACCTTAACTATCAGAGGTCAGTGTGGTGGCGTTTGTCTTGGCAACAAGAAAATGGGTTAAGTCAAACTGAGATGCAAGAAGATTAAATATTCACAGGGAAGCACCACAGACTGGTACAAGTGACGATGGAGCTAGGGCAATTCCCACTAGCTGATGGGCTAGCTCAAGTTTTACAGTTTATGCTTTCTGGTCAATCCCTAATTGTCTTAATCAAAGTTGTCTCCAGAGGATACTTGACTGGGAGATTTTTTTTTTAATATACATACACACACATACACATACAAAGTCATATAGGTGTAAAAATACATACAAAGTCATGTTTTAAAAAAACTATTACCTCTTTTCTCTCTCCAATATTTATGTTAAAAAAATGCTTATACAGCCACAGGGTAATGAATCACCAACCAATACAATGAGAAGGGCCAATAAGCGATATTACCAAGAGAAGAAATAATTCTTGCTCTTACAGACCTTTCTAGTCTTCCCTGCCATCAGAATCCTCCCTCTCATTAATTAGCAAAATTAATTATCCAGCTTATGAATTGTGGTTTGAAAATAACTGAGCTTAAAGCAGCAAGATTTATTAGCAAAGAAAACTAAAGGTTGGAATAAGCTGATTTTATAGACTTGTTTTCTAAATGGGAAGCATTATTAAATCATCACTATAAAATTAAGCAATTATTTCACTATGACACCAAGTACCACAGAAAGGAAAAACAGTTTCATGTCCTATTAGCTAAATAAAGGTCAGTAGGGGTAAAAAGAAAAAATTAATTTCTAAGAGTAAATACAAGTTGGGAGACATGGAGAAAACCGTATCATCAAGGGGTGACATTTTCCTCTCTTCTTTATAAATATCTCTTAAATTTCTTTTAATTACTAAGATGGGAGGACCTATTCCGTACTATCCTCTATCATTCACTAGTAAATAATTATTGCTTTTATTTAGGCATTTCATATATAGAACTTATACAAATGACCTCAACTGAGTATTTAAATTATACAAGTGTGAAATATGCTGTAGCTCAGAAATAAAATCACTCATCTACCCTTAACTTTGACTCAAGGGGAACATTACTGAGAAAGTCACAACAAGGTGGCATCCTTAATACATAATAATGACACATGCAGGAAATGCACCATTATTTATACATGTGACGTGCTGTAAATTGCTTCCATCATCAGAACTAATTGTAGTGATTATTAATGCAGTGTTATGAACTGTCAGAATTGCTGTATGTAATTACATTTGTGCAAATGCTTCATTACCTGCCTAATGAATTTGGCATATATGCACATGTAAACCACTGTTTTTGTTAACATAATGAAGGGCATTTTTTTCTGCCCTTAGCTACTGATGTGGAACTGGTTTGACCTATATTACGAAGTTCAAGCATCCACTGCCAGAAACGCCGCCCCACTTTGATCTGGTTTATTCTCATACTCAGGAAAAAGCATCATCTAATGCCTGCAACTTAAATAACAGCTTCAGGGAAAGAACTGCGTCCCCCTTCTTCATTATAAACAGCCGGTTGGCTTGAAATGACCTTGGCGTGTCGTTACCTGACCACTACTTCTTGCCTTCATAAGGGTCTCTAAACAGTCGCAGAGGACAGCGATGCAGACGGCGAGATCTCCAGCACCGAGGCGGTACCTCCCGTTCCAGCCCCGAGGGCCAAACGTCAGCCCCCCAGCGAGGCGAGTGTGAATACAGCACAGAGGGAAAAGGATGCTTTTAAATTCCCCTTCTCCGGTGCGCGGTTCAAGGGTAACCTGCCAAAGAAACAAGGAACACATTTACCCCGTTAACAGCCAGCCGTGCTACCGGCAGCGGTGCCTGCCTCAGCGGCCGGAAGGGAGCACTCGCAAGCCTGGAGTTTGAAGGAGAGTGAGAAACAGGTTTCTCAGTCATCAGTGACTATTAGGCAGCATTTTCTGCAGTAATTCCCAGATGCAAAAGCGTTGACGGTTACCTTTTTATTTCCAAATGTCCCTTAGGAAAGGAGAACTCTTGTGCTACTGAAACCAACAAAAATAGAGACTTTAGCTAGAATTCTATAAATACGACTCAGATAACTGCTCTAATTTCGTAGCACAAATCATCCACAGACTTTATCCCGAGTAGAAAATTTGCAGTTTAACATTTATTAAAAAGCATACAATTCCTTCAAATTTTACACTGTTTCCCAAAGAGTCATGTTTGAAATTGAAGCTTAATAATTTTTTTTTTTGCCTCCTTTGTTTATAACGGTAGTAGAGAAGCTCGCCAACATGAGATTCTGTGCAGGGCTTCAGCTGGTTTTTAAATTATCGAGACAAACTGTTTAGCATTTTTCTATAAAACCTGCAGAAATTCATTCTTAGTTCTCTGACAGTTTTCTATACTCTATCTTTTAGTTTAAGAAGTAATTGACATAACAGCTTTTGATACCCATAAAAACATAGATGCGTGGAAGTTACTTCAGGGGGATAAACTCTTGGCTGTCAAAAGGTCACTCTGAACTGAGCAACAGGTAGCAAAGCCTGAGCAAAGGTGAGGGAATTTATGTCTGACAAAAAACCCACCTTAAGTCAGAATCCTGAGTTTAACCATAAAAAACACAACACAAGCTTCTATCCTGAAGAAAACCACAAAACAAAATTTACTCCACTTGGATTAAGGCATAATTTGATTTTCTTTTTACTTTTTTTTTTTTTCCAAAGAACTTAAAACACCTTAACCAGAAACATATTAAAGACAATGTCTGCACAGGAATTTGTAGTAAGCCGCAAACGCCCATGGGTCAAAATAATGGGGGAGTTTTCTAAAGTATCAAGCTTAGAAATTAGCTAATTAAAATACATACATACATATATATATTTCTTGAACTGAACATAGCCTGAAGTGAGACAACAATGTATATGAATTGCCTTTATTAAAAACTTTGACTAGCTTTTTCAGCTTTCCATTAAAAATCTTATTTTAATAAGTTATGAAAAAAAGAAAAAAAATGGCTGCATTAATAGTTGTCTGTTTAGCTACAAAATCACAGCCATTCTTCCTTTCTCACAAGTATCTTTCCAAATTACCTCATACCATCAAAATCCACCCATTTGTAGCCAAGGTAGCTTTGACACGGCTTTTCGTGCATGGCTCTTTCTTTTTCTAGGCATTGGTTAGCAGAGCTCCCTTTAAAATAAGCTCTTACCCCTTTCACATCTGAGCTCTGCCTTCACGTGTCCTGTGCTCACATAAATACATGCTATTACACTGCTGGAAGGCTAAAGCGTACAGTTTCGGTTGCCTTTGTCATGGTCTGCATTGCTGACGCGAACAATTTTGCTGCTCCAGCGCTTTCACAGCGGTGGGAAGTTGACTTGCACCGAGCTTGAAGATGTCTGTCTACAAGTACCTCGGGGTAACAGACCAGGATAACCATGGATCCGGAGGGAAGGAGGCTACGCACAGTGACCTCCAGTGACCTCCCTGTCCTCCACATTCCACGTCGTCTTCTTTTTCCCACCCACCAAGCAGCTCTGCAGAACCTCACACAGGGAAAGAGCGACAGACAAAACAACAAGAGCATGTAACCCCTGCTCATGAACTCCTTTTTTTATGCCTATCTACAGGAACTCATACATAGGGTACCGAGCCATTGCCTGAACATCTGGGTACATAAATCGACTCTGTAGGAGAATGGACACAGTCAAACCAAATTTCGGGCTGAGCCAAGTTAGCGACTATCACTGAAGGGAACAGCTCCGACTTCAGAGCATGGGCAGTTTTTTTCTAAGACCGCACAGGGGGGTAAAGCTGGTGCGATAAATGCACTTCTCTCTATCTTTGTAAGCACACCCATGCAAGTCTCTATCTAGACGTTGAAGAATACAAGCGTACACATTATTGTCATGTGCTTCCTCCTGCCCAGCTTCGATAGGAAACACGGAGGCAGCACAGGGCACGGAGGGCTGGCACCCCGCAGCTCTCAGCTTAGTTTGGAAGCACAGAGATCCCAAAGTTCTGCTCTCCTAAATAGCAGTCGTCAACATTATCACTTCTCACCACGGGGTAAAGGAGTAATTAAAACAAATTCACGAAAAAAAGTACATCTTGCTTTTACCTGGTCAAAACTGTAGAGTGCAGCATGTAAATTAGCCAGCATCCCTGTACGAGGTTCACTGGTAATTTTAATGGAGTTTTCTGGTATTCCTCGAGGAATGATGTGCTCTTCTGGGGTTGGAGCTGGTTCAGCACTGATAAAGACATGGAAATCAGGATGACTTTCTTCACTGTATTGCTTAAGGAGTTCCTAGCCACTTGGCTACTAGATGAATATTCTGTTGAAAAATGGCCAATATGTTTATTATGAGAAAACAAATACATTTCTTATCCTTAAGACATTGTTATACTGTTATATAAAGCCACATATTGTGGCTTTACAATAAAAAATAGCTAGAGTCACTTAATCCAACAAATTATTATTAAATAAATTGATTATACAAAGAATAAACTTGAAGATTCTTAGCTACTGTGCCATTTCTTGTTATATGTTGCACTAACAGGTTCTACTATTAGCCTCTAAAGTTTCAGGCCTTGATTCTGAAGCTAACAAAAATAGAAACTCAGGGTTAAGTGATCTGGGGGTGTGGGTGTTACCCTCTGTAAAGATAAGCATAATTCAGTAGAACACTTGGACTCTACTTAAATTCCCTGTGGAACTGGGACCTAAGAAAAACGATGTCCAATGCATACCAAGAGTAAGACTGAAGAAGTGCTAGACAAAGAAAAATGTTTACAGCTATCCTACTACTTCGAAAAAAAAGTTTCATACCACTTCAGATTGTCTTTAAGATTCTTAATATATGAAGACAATGGAAAGTCCTTGATAGATCAGAGAAATGAGTTATAACGGAACAGTATCTGCCTCCAAAAGCACCTGCTAGTGAAATACGGGAATATCAAGAGAAAGGTTTACAGTGTGGCTCGGTTACGCCTGCTTTCACCCCTCCACTAGCCCACACCCCACTTTTTTGTTACAGAGCTAGCATTTCAACTCAATTGCAGCTCAGCCCTACAGCTTCTCTCCGGCTCTTCACTGCTGTGCCAGAAACTGCTGATTGCACCGGCTTCCACTTCCAAGCAGCGCAAGAGGAATTGCAACTCCACGCACCAGCCAAGGAGTATGACATGTCAGTCACGCTCTGGCTGCTGCATCGCTTTATCATGAGACCTGCTGAGGGGATATTCCCAAATCGTCCCTCGACACGTGGAAAAAGGAATAGGGGGATGGAAAGAGAGGGAAGACTTTCAGATCGCATTACGCGGTAGCAGCCTGGCGGTGCCTGCATTTTCATACAGGCTACTTCCATCCACTGCAAAGTGGAAGTGATTCAAGCCTTAATATAACAACAAAATAACCATTTAATATCTCAGATGTCCGAGTTTGAGAAACTAACGTGAGAGTGACACAGGAGTTAAACCTGCTACCCAAAAATTTCAAGTCAGTCTAGAAACCCCTATGCCAACTGCTTTTGCTACCATTTTTCAGACCTTGCATTGTTTACTCCACAACATACTTGTCCTACCTCTTGCTCTGTCATCTTCTGGACTTCCCTCAGCTTCACCTCCAGCAGGAGTTTTGCACTAAGAGCTTGACCTCTTGTTGAGGTCAGTAAAAAATTTCCTCCCTGCTTCAAGGGCATAGTTCTGAAGCCAAGGCAATTTCTTAGGTATTTCCCAGGTTAGTCGGAACAGCAGGGCTTTTAAAGTATCTAATGATACACCCCATAGCCTCCAACAAAATGCATAATAAAATACCTCAACTTTTTGCTCCAGGGTTTTTTTTAAACATAAACATAGAGGTATTTGGTCCAAATCCCAAAAGACTGAAGCCTGAGAAGCACCAAGTACATCCAAATCCCACTAGCTCTAGCTGGCTTAGCATCATTTCAGATTTGGTCAAAAATCTTTATTTAGTCTCCTTTCAGACTTTCTCCAACACTTCACTATCAAAAATCTTCACAGCAAAACTGTCGCCTCCCATCTCTCTCAGAAGCCAGGCATAATGGGCTGGAAAACAGAGCAGGTCTGAAACACCAGAAGCCTCTCAGATGTTCCCCATTTATCTCTGCGGCTTCAGACACTCAACGCTGCTGCTTCAGGGCTTCCGCCATCTCCCATTTTCTCACCTTGTCCTCAGAGCAGCTCAGAACACCAAAATTCCCCTGAAAACCAACTCTGCTCTTTCCTTCACAACATTTCTATACTCACTAGCAGAAAAGCAGGGTTATTTTCAGACTAGTGTGACTAGCTTACTCGTGTGACACCTGGTTAAAGATTTCTTCCAGCTCCAGTGTCGACGAAGGGGCCAGTTGGTGCGTGTGTGCACGTGCCTAGCACACCCAGGCCCCTCACTAATCTCATGATGATTTTCCTTCAGCCGGCAGACAACACTGAGTCTAGCCCATCTCCTCATTTGTTGCAGGCAACCGGGCTGACAGCCAAATGTATACGTTGCTGAGGTTAAAACCGGAAGAGGAGGGAATCATCTGGTCCCCGTGACCTCCTTAATATGATGGCCTGGAACACGCGTTTCTTCTTTGGCTTCAGGGCAAAGGGATTGTTATAAATATCCACTGGCTATTTAGCATAAAATGATGGGAGGTGTCCTGGTTTCAGCTGGGCTAGAGTCAATTTTCTTCATAGAAGCTAGTGTGAGGCTGTGTTTTGGATTTGGGAGGAGAAAAATGTTGATAACGTGCTGATGTTTTGAGCTGTTGCTGAGCAGTCAAGGACAGTCCAGCTTCTCGTGCTGGGCTGCCAGGGAGCAGGCTGGGGGTG
The DNA here is from genome assembly GCF_000687285.1 of Phaethon lepturus. Classification (NCBI taxonomy): domain Eukaryota; kingdom Metazoa; phylum Chordata; class Aves; order Phaethontiformes; family Phaethontidae; genus Phaethon; species Phaethon lepturus. Next base: position 40,347 of record NW_010562663.1, read on the forward strand.
CACGGGGAGCTGGGAGGGGACACAGCCGGGACAGCTGACCCAGGCTGGCCAAAGGGATATTCCACACCATATGACGTCATGCTCAGTATATAAAGCTGGGACGGAGAAGAAGGAAGGGGTGGAGGGATGTTTGGAGCGATGGCGTCTGTCTTCCCAAGACACCACCACGCGTGATGCAGCCCTGCTTCCCTGGAGATGGCTGAACTCCTGCCTGCCCATGGGGAGCGGTGAATGGATTCCTTGTTCTGCTCTGCTTGCGTGTGCAGCTTTCGCTTTCTTTACTAAACTGTCTTTATCTCAACCCATGAGTTTCCTCACTTTTACTCTTCAGATTCTCTCCCCCGCCCCACCGGGGGGGTGAGCGAGCGGCTGCGCGGTGCTGAGCTGCCGGCTGAGGCTAAACCACGACGGAGGGAAGCACCTTCTTTCAGCAGCATTGACACTTGTGGTGCTCCCGTCCGCTCCGTCGAGGCGCTGGGGACCGCAGCTCACCAGGGTATTGCACAGATCTTTTTGTCTGCTGCAGAGTGGCTTCTTGGTCCATATAACGCTGGCCAAAGCTGCGGCTGCTATCTCGGAGAGCAGCTAATTATATAGCTTCCCAAGGGGGAGTCAGACCCATTTTATTAAAGCCTACATTATGGCCCACTGAACGGAGCAGGAGCTCTTAATGATGCTGGGAAGTGTATGCCTGAGGGCAGTCCTACCTACCCACCAGAGGCTTTCTGTTTTATCTCTACTATTCCTCCTGGAAGGGTGAGGACAGCGTTCAGAAAAACATGACATACACTCTATTAATATGATGTTTATCCTGCTACTATCAAAAGAAAAAGGGACAAGATTATTAGCTATTTAAAACTTTTGCTGTAATCCACCACATATTTTGTTTGTGTTCTGGGAATATCCCTCCAGCTGTCCTCAGTCAGTCCCCACCAGAGGGGCTGCTTAACGCTCCCTTGGGGAAGAACCCAATGGCCATGTCTGGCAGCCTTCTTGAGTGCCTCCTCTGCGACCATCTTCTGCCCTTGTCCTAAAGAGGTGTTATGAAATCTTCCAGAGTCTATACCGAACCCAAGCTTTTTGCCTGTAAAAGAAGTGATTGGGGAAGGGTGCGTGACAGAGGGGGAGGAGATAGGAAAATTAGCAGAGCCGAAAGGAAAAAGAATGATAATATCCCCGTTAATTTCACTATCACTTGTGCAACGCATATTACTTCTTCTGAAGCACTTCACTAAACCCTTACAATTTCAACAAGCAAAATTGCGAGCTCTCAACAGTGGCCTTATTGCTGGTATTAGAAAAAGCCTGCAGAAATCTGTTCCCCTGGTTTTAAGATAATGAACCTTTTGACATTTTGATAGATGCTCGGCATTGTTACTGAGCTTTAGAAACTCTTACAGGGGGTACAAAGCAATTCCCTCATGAAAAAGGGAGCAACATGTGGTAGATATCACATCAGTTTTTTAACTGATTGGTTCAGTGGGTAAATGCACAAGCCTCTCACCTTGTGAGGCCCGAGTTTAAATTGAGCACAGTGAGGTCACAGCTGTATTAACCTGGTATTCTCACCATTGTCTGTGGGGAATAGTAATCCTAAATATAAAGCCACAGAGCCCTATACAATTGAATATAGTTTGTATAATGACCATTATTTAGTCACAGGGGGCACAAGATTACATGAGAATGGAGAAAATTGCCCTCTGGCCCTCATCTCGTCAAAAGGTAGAAAACAGTACAAAGGAAACCTGCATTATGCCGAGCAGAGGACTGCTCGGTCTAAAAATTTCTTCATACTGTTGTGCTTATGGCCTTACACTTTTCATCCACCCCATTTACCATGAATATGGTGGGGGTGGAAGAAACTTTAGAACTTGAATCTTCTGCTGAAAATAAACCGTGCCCAGCCTTCCCATAGTACTGTGTACTCCATTGTAGTGACAGATGATTCCAGAAGGCTTTTTTCTGTGTAGTAAAAATACACCCATACATATGTGTATGGGCACATACACACAAGCATATAACCGTGTATCAGTTTATCTATGTTTCTAGCCCTGCATGCTCCATTTCACTTTTGAGCTCCATTTTTCTTTCTTTAACGGGAGTGCAGTTGAGTGATCCTTGCACCAGAAGCAAATGAGAGGCTTACCTCAGTATCTTTGAGTGGGTCTACTCCTGGAGACAGAATGAAAAACACAGGAGTGGCTGGACTGCTCTCTTCATACGATTTTGCGAAGTCCATCCTTGTGCTTTCCATATATTTTGAGCCAAGGTTTTCCTTCACAAAGTTCCTATACCTACGGAAAACATACAGTAAACACCAAAAATGTTCCTTAATACAGGCTTCAAGCCTGCACCATTCTAAGACGAGAGTGGGGAGAAGATCGGTAAGTATCCACAACTGAATCTTTCCCGGTATGACGGAATTTAAAGGGAGACCTGAAAAATTGTCATCCCATGGGGTTAGCTACCAGTCCTAATACCATAATGAGACCTAACACTGAGAAATACAGTTTTAGCTCTTAACAGCATAGCTTACTATATTTCCATTTGTTAGTGAGCACTCTCCTCAGAGTACCTATATGCAATCTAAAAGAAACCAGAAGGATAGTTCTCCAAATATGCCGTGACACATGTCTCACCACACCACCTTTTCATAAACTCTTCACCAGTAAAACGGTCTGGGAAGGATCACAGTCATTGATGTCAAATTCTGGTTGATTACCCAGTTCCATAAGTTATTTACTTGCCTCTTAAAATCTGAGTTTTATCTCCGCTGACACATACAAACCACCCTCACACACACTTGCCCCGAAAAACATACCCTCAGATTTCATACTGAGAGTGTACATCATTCTGTCCGGATGGAGTGCCCTCAGTATGATTTGTTTCTGAAGAAAGCTTTTTTTTTTTGTCCATTCCTGGGGAAGCTTTTCTTTTTCTGGACATTCTGAGTCCACCCACTTCTACCTTTTGGTGGATCTTTCAATACCTTTATCTAACCTTCTGAACACATCCGTCACTGCCATAGCCTGGAAGCATGCCAAAGACAGAAATACAGGTGATATACCTTCTGCGTGAAGACTGACATGGGAAGACAAATACTGATACTTTTGGGGGTATGTAAAAAAACACCATAGTTTAATCAATTACCAGGGACTGGGAACTTACCTTAAAATACTAAATTTTTATATATTTTTTATATATATATACACACACACAATATTATTGATAAGAGTTTACTTTGATCAGTATTATCATACTGTCTGGTTACTGTTAAACATCAAGATATGACAAACTGGAAAACTTATATGGGACATTTACTATAGTAAGGAGTGGAATGAAGTTCAAAACTGTATTTTTAGGGGACTGGACAAATTATTGTAAAACACAATGTCCTCACAAAGCACTGTACATGATGTCTATGGAAAAATACACTGAAAAAGCAAAGACAACTCCTCTTTGAAAGGACTAGTTCTACTAAAAATTACGGTGGATGTATGACTTTATCTGAAATTGTCTAGTTGTAGCATGCCTCCAGAAATAACATCAACTGAAAAGCAGTTTTCCCAGCCTACCCTAATGGCACTCCGTGACTGAGTAGTTAAGAAATCAACAGGATTCTTGTAAGTGTGTTCAACTTTGAACTGAAGAAGGAAATCCAATTCAAGGAGTTCTATCCCTTTACTTCTTAGAAGAATCTTGACACAATACAAAATTGAAAAAGGTCATCAGACTTGCTTCAGAGCCACTTCTGCCTTAAAGTATTCACAGCTCAAAGGGGAGCTCAGAGTAACAAGAGTTCCTACAGCTGCATTTTTTGAAACTCTGATATAAGAATTTACAGCTTGTTTTAATGGTATTTTAAAATATCTCTTTGAAATCTATTGCAAATGGAATGATATTCTTAGATATTAGTCACTAAAGGCTACGACTTTTTTTTTCAAAACCATTCCTACAGACACACAGCACTGAACTTTCCTTTACCCATTAAAAAAGACACCATGAAAACCAAACACACTCTGTCAAAACTTTTTGCAGCAAATATAACTGCATTTATATACATATGATTTATAGCTATAATAAATATCTATTATATATTTTTTCATATATATGAGATATATAATACATTTACACACTGAAAAACAAATTCACCCAAATTTTGTGATGAGCTAACCAACAACAGTCGTTATTTTTCTTTAGCTTGTGGGAACATAAACAAACATAAAAGTGTAAGTCTTGAACGCTGAAGTTAAGCTTAGAAAAACTTGGCCACACATTATTTTATACTGATACTACCAAAAAAGTACAGATTTCTGAATTCCATCTAATTATCTCTATGTACCCTTTTTACCTCTTGGAAGACAGCGAGAAGAACAAATAATGCTGTTTCCATCACCATTCTAAGACCTCTTCAGACTGCAAGCTGTCACAAAGCTTTGGGAAATTTGCAAATCCTGAGCGGTTTTTGTTGGATTTTGTTTGGTGTTTTTTGGGGGTCGTTTTACACTGAATCAGGTCTGGCACATGAGCTGAACGTATACTGAAGAAAACTCCTCAGGCACTAGAAGTGGTTTTTCTAGTCCTTTTATCACTTTAACTACATATAGTGAGAAAAGGAGACGCCTTTGCCATACCACCATATATTCTCTCTCCTTTCTGATATAAATACATCTTTCTTCCTCTATTAAAAGCTCTCTCTGTTTCCATATAAAAATGTATTTAATAAGTCAGAAGTTTATTGTGCCTTTTACTCTGTTTTCTGTCTACTCTGTAACTGTGATAGAGCTTGTTTTTCGGTTGCCATACAGATTTCCATTTTTTGTGATCCATCCCAGCACCACTGCTACAGAAAAGACAAAAGTTAAGCAGGGTGGTCTGAATAAATCCATCTGCACTGTGGTGCTGAGAAACCATCACCAGCTTTCCTTCCCCCCCTTTTCCCTCCTTTCTGCTCCAGACATTTCTGTCTGCTTTTAACTCCTATTTATACACTGTGTGGAGTGACTCCTTTTTTCTTATCCTCCCCCAAAGCGGATTCCTCAATTTACAATTTTTTATCTTCTTCCCAAATTGTTGGTTTCTAGTTTAATTCCTACCTCCATTTCCGATCAGCTCTGCAATACAACCTGGAGCAAGCTCTTCAGGGAAAAGCCTGCCACCCAGTACAACCGAGCCCTGATTTTTTCCAGGGCTTACGGATACCAAAGTTAAAAGGAAAAATAACAACCTGGATATGATATGGATATGTATTATTTACCGAATTCTTACTTTACACACCACATCAATTTCAACCCTAATTATCCAACCACAAGCAGCTAAGTCATGCTGTTTTTCCTCAGCGTAGCTTCATAAAATCATTGCAGTATTTTAAGTGAAAAGAATTACATAAAAGCATCTTTGGAATTTCTGCAATTATTATTGATACTGAAGCAGCAATCTGAGAACGTCAGAGAAATTGCACAGCCACAAGGCAACAAGATAACTTGTTGGGGCAGAGGCATCACCTTCTAGTGAAGAAACGGCAAACCCGGTAAATATCAGCATCACTGATCTGAAAAACTTTCCTCACCTGAAAAGCAGTTTGGGCCAAGAAAATGAGCTTGTCCTTTTCAAAAAGTCCTTGGCTTGTGAAAATAAAGGGTGAGTATGTGACAGCGTCTGTCAGGTTAGAGATACGACACTGAATATCCCCTGATTTTTCAGCCTGCTTAATTGCTTTTGGAAGACTGCATTGAGTGCCTGAAAATAAGCACAATTATTTTTATGTATTTGAACTCTGCTTTTTTGCTTTTGTACTCGTAAGATAATCGGATCCTGACTGTAGGCTTCTAAGAGAGCTGACCTAAGCAGCCTAAAATGCAAAGCACTTCTGCCAAGAGGCTTTTGAGGAATCTTTCAGCAACCCAGGGTGAGGGCTGCAAACGGCAATACTCTTCTGCTCCCTTATTTATCTCAGCAGTCAGAACCTCTCCCTTAAGGAAGCTGGTAATTTTGCAGTAGGTGATCTGCCTTCCTCACAGCGTTAGATCATTTGGTAGATTTGCCACAGCAAATTGTTTATACAGAATCCCTCAAAACTCTTCCTGCTTGACCCTGTGGGATGGCTTAACACAAGGAAGGTAAACCACAGACGCCCAGCCAGAGAACACCATCAGAACGGAGACAGCTGCCAAAGACCTGTGGGAATGCACGGCGTCACACACCAGCAGGAGATCACATCGTGTTCTCCTCTCCCAGGCACGCAGCCCTGCAAATGCAAACATCTGGTACGAGGGATAACTAATTTATTGGGCATCACTGCTGCAGGCAGAACTCTGTTCCTTGCCCTTCGCATCCGAATCAGGAAGACGGAATTTTTCCTTCAGTGAAAACTGTCAGAGGGGGTTGGTGCTGCCCAGACTGCTGCTAACACAGTAAAGAACCGACATGTTGTGCTCTCTTGTCACATTAATCTGAACTTCATTTTCTTTGGCTTCAGCTATCTATAGGATGACCGTTGTCTCATTTATTTTTTAATGCACCGTGATTATCCCACACAATTACTACCAAAACATCCCTATCCATACAAAAAAGAATACGGATATACTCTAGAACTGACTTTATTTCAGATGGTAGCAAGTATTTAAGGTAAGCAAGCTTCTTATCTTAGTCAACAATTAGGGAATGACTGTTTTCTGCAGCAATACGCCTCATTTATGTTTTAATGCACCGTGATTATCCCATACAATTACCAAAACATTCCTATCCATACAAAAAAGAATACGGATATACTCTAGAACTGACTTTATTTCAGATGGTAGCAAGTATTTAAGGTAAGCAAGCTTCTTATCTTAGGCAAACATTAGGGAATGACTGTTTTCTGCAGCAATATGCCTGTTCACTTGTGAAAACATGGCAATCGTATACGAATTTATTTGTTCACATTTCATGCTGATACTTATTTCTTTTCAGTACCAACTCATGCACCTAAATCAAAAGGAAAAAAAGAATTACATGACAACTACACACCACAGATATGAAACTGCGAATATGTGGGTGGACAGCACTTACTGGACAGAAAGAAATCTGACTATTCCAAGCTCATAGGAGTATTTCACTAAAGCTAATTAATAATACACATTTTACAGGTGACCTTAAGCTGTTAAAAGCAGCCCAACTGTTGTTACCTTGTGCTGTATTTCTGCTGCAGTTGACTTTGTTGATTTGAGTTTCTCTACAAGTTCACTGTCGTCCAAGAAACTGCCCTGGGCAGCTGACAGGCTGAGCAGCATGTCATCCTCCAGCTGCCTGAGCTCACTCATGAAACGGTTCTGCTGCTTGGCCAGGACTAACAGAGAGAACGAAAAAAATCTTTAAAAAATGCAGCAAAAAATATTGCAGATGCAGAGGAAAATGGCCAGCTGTTTTCAGATCCTGTTCCCAAGTAAATGGCTTTTATTCTTCAAGGGGTAATTAAACACTCTGACCCAGTTTGCCCTTGCGTGAAGCAGGAGTACCTCAAAGAGGTGTAGCAAGTCTTTGCAGATGAAGCTAGTAAATCACATGAGATAACTGGAAAGACACGCTGGAGAAATAGGAAGTATCCTTATTATTAATTTCACACCTCTAAGTATTTTTTCATTTTTTAGCTCATAGATCACAGTCTGCTCAAAGTCCTTTCTATAACCAGCTATAAAAGTGTTTCTCTTCGTAAGTTGCTATACATTGGTATGACTGCAGCAGCCACAGAATTGCATCTCTGCAGGAATAAGTTATGATTTATTAACCAAATGCCCCAGGTCCTAACAGTGCCATCATATCCTCTTATGGACTGGCAAGAAATTTTATTCACACTTATTGGCTCAAGATCGCTGAAGCACAAAGCACTGCAGAGGGCTTTAATCCTACACTGTAAATTAAATACAATGCACAGAGCAAACCAAGCAGTAGAGGGAAGTGTGGGAATAAGATCACAACAAATTTAATTTCTATCAGAGCTTTACGTCAAGCCCATCCCTCTGGGAGCATGGATTTGAGCAAATCAGTAGAAGTACTTTCTAAGTTTTGCAGAATCTGACCCTTAAAATCTTTCTGATATATGGGTTACTAACCATTACTGTACAGCAGATTAAAACAGACGTATTAATGCTAGCCTTAAAATCTCGGAAGGAGCAACGGACAGATCAAAAGATAGTCTTCACCTTACGTTTTGCTAAATCCAGCCTTTCAGCACTAACAACCTCAGCCAACAGCTGGCCTTCCAGCCCGTCCCTGGTGACACTGAAATTAATGAGGGTGGCCTGAGCCTGCAGTTCTAGCTTGTAGTGAGGGTTAGCCAGTTTAGTGTGAAGGATGAGATGGAAATTCTTGTTGAATTCACATTCCATGTCTTCAATCTTGATATATCTGTGAAGGAATAAAATGCACAAGAGTGGGGACCTCACGGAATTAAAAAACCGTAAATATCTTAGATTGCAAAAGATGGGTACTACAAGATCTTGGCAGCATAGGAAATGGATACAAACAAATTTTATGTGCCTGCAGCTTAAGAAACAAAATGAGGATGATTGAAGACACCAAAATTATATGAAGAATGCACAGAGCATTTCTTAATTGGCATAGTTTCATTTGCATATACAGCAGACACCAGTAGATTATTCACTGCTGTACTGAAGAGTCTGTGGCTTAGGGGTAAATGTATCCTTCATTACTTGCCACAAATTTAGGAAAGTTTTCAGACAGCCTTTAATGAGATAGCTGTTAGTTCTTACAATAATTTTCTTAAATATAACTCACTTTTCCATCTTTTGAAATAGATCAGCAGTAAATCCTAAAAAACTAAGCAGGTGCATATATTTATAACAAACTGATAGTGACCAGAGGAGAGAGAAGGGCTGGTGACTGAAATAACAAAAATAATTTTTTAAGGCAACCTACTAAATGTTTTGTTCCAAATCAATTATTTCCTGGGTGAAAGAACGAGGTTCACCTTTTGTTCGCTGAGTAAGATCCCTTACTGAAGAGATGTGATTTCCTGAACCCTTGTCTTCAATGAGAAGCTCCAGCTACTGCTGAAGTACCATTTTGGAACCCCAAAAAAGTGAGGCAACATAAAGTTCACCTTCCTACTTCTATGGCACAGCAACAAAAAAAAATGCAAAGACTGCGTATAGACTACGGTGTGTGCTGTGCATCCGGTCTGGTGTGAGCAGGTGCCACAACTTTGTGCCATCTACTTGCACAGTGAGCAGTATGCTGATTTTCAGCCATCAGCTGTCACACATGAGCACAAGTACAATATTTTCTGTACAGCGATGGCTTTGAATGTTCTTTGCCAAGAAAGGAGATCCAAACATTAGTAACAAAATTCTGTTTAAAAAAAGCCAGTAGAACATTTATACAATGGAACATAGGTAGACACAAACTCTTTTCACAAAATCCAAACTGACATTCGTTAAGTCAAATCAATCTTCAAGGTGACTGCAATAGTATAGATACTAAACAATTAAACTGCAATTCACAAAAGTCACAGCAGAACATGAATAAAACAAGTCCTTTCCATACAAATTTTAACATCTCTTTCTTTCTAGGATATCATAGTGCACTGCCAGAATCACAGAAGTATTTCAGCTCTTAACATCCTTGCCTGCTTCTGACATGCCCTTAGCCAGAAAACATAGGTTAAATGAAATGGTGTGCTGAAAGCACTTCTGCGTTTCATCAAGGATCAGGAAGAAAAGACAGTCACTTACGATATACTGTAAGTGAATTCCTAAAAATAACCTAATATGTCTAGTGCTAGGAAACCCATGACTCTACAAAACTCAACATGACATGTATGTTGCATACTATTGCCATGCAAACTACTAGAGATGAGTTTTCCTGGCTTATGCTTGTATAATAGAGAAATAATTTAGCCATACAGTCATGTCCTTCAGATAACACAACCTTTTTCAGGTGGACATGAACTGACCTTCCAGTTCTGCAACACAGATTGCAATTCTGATACTGTGGTCTCTCCACAACCTTCAAAACTGGCTACAGCTGGAGGGAACAAAACTGTAGAGCTTGACAGAGAGAGGTTAATTTTGCTCTGCTTTCAATGCAGAGCAAAACCACAGAGGAAACGGATAGAAGCAGAGATCTGGCAAAAGACAACTTTTTCAGTTTGATTTGTACGTGGAAAAAACTTTGCTAAGGGAGTCACACTATATTTCAGGTCTACGAGGCGATATAATAAGCTTTAGAGTTCTGGATTCAAGTACTTCATTTATGGGTTCTCAATTCACAGGAGCAATAAATTACCAATTTCTGTGATTATCATCTATGAAAGGCAAAAACTACGTAATGACTCAGTGGGTTTTATTACTGAAGCTATTCTAGGTTTTCTGTTAATTACAGATCTGGGAAAAATAAATGTTTTGTTATTGCTCTCACACGGTTCAAGGAGTATAAGCAACAACGATAAACACAGAGGTGGGGAAACCCGGTAGAATTGCTTAACTTTTTTCATTGCAATGCATCTGTTTAGAGGTTAATCTGGATTCTGAAGAAATGTAGCAGATATAGGCACTATTTATGGAAGTCCATGATAGAAAGTATAGCAAAAAAAAGATCAAAGAAATTACTAAAGACAAGTTCTACTTTTGGTAATTTTTTCTTCATAATCTCCTGTTCCACCAGCAGAAGCAGATTGAATGGGCTGAATTAATGCACCGTTCTATGCAGGAACAGACAGAGCATCTTTCATGTGCGCTCCAGCTCCCTGTTACTTAAGCACATACAAAGTAAATGAAAAAGCGATTGTTCTCCACTAGTTCTTTCCTGTTGAAATTCTCATAGATCTTGAAATAAAGTTGACTAAGGGATTCAAAAGAGATTTGCAAAGCACTTTTAAAATCATGTATAAACTTTGAGGAACAACTGATTTTTAGCAAAAGCAAATATAAAACCAAGTATATCCCAGAAGTTAACATGAGTGCCAAACTCTCAGCTATTAGAAGTCTAGGAATAGTGCAACATCCGGTCTGATCTGCCAAAATCCGAGTTATTGGGACAAAGACCTGCTTCTCCCTTGTGCATGTGCTGCCCAAGGAAACAGTTCTGAGGACTTTCAAAGGCAGGATCTGAAAGATGAAAAATTCTTGAGTGTAGGAACATGACTTCGTATCATGAAGTGGCTCAAGAGCCTACGCAAAAACTTTCCTTAGCAGATACTTTCATGCAACTCAAAATTAAAGAGAGTACCTTTCAGGGCAGACGTTCTCCAGAACATGCCATGCCTCTAAATGGCAGAAAGTAGGATAGTTTCCTGTAGCTAAATGTTTTGGATCAGCTCAGCAAGAATGAAAAGAAGTGATAAATTCTTGGACAGGAAAGGAAAGGGAAACAATATTTTTCAGTGTGAAGAAAGAGGGATAAACACGTTTTCTGAGGGAGCCTTCTTTCAGTTCCTGCTGCTTAAAATTAAAAGCTTCTGGAACCGACTTGCAAATGCAACAAGTAATGTAGAGAACGAGGTTGAATAAATCAGGTGAAAACAAGTGCAGAATGGAGCTGTTACTAGGCAATCTCAGTGGGCAAACTGTGCAAGTTGGTCAAACTAGTCCAGTGGGAAAAGCACTGCCTTAAAGCTGCACAGCTGGTGAGATGTTCGAGGCAAGGAAAGCTTCTCCCTGTGGAGAAACTGAGTGAATTGTCTTGCTGTTTCTTGAATAATAGTCACGCCTGATAAGAATGGAAACTTGTTCATACAAGCTACATTTGCACATAAATCAAATCTCTCATCTTAAAGAAGCTTGCAATAACCTAATCTCGCAACTGAAGAGACAGGACGACCGCTTTGTGAACGTGCAAAGGATTTGAGCAGGTGTCACAAGGCATGCGAATGCAAATAAGGGCCTTATGAACAACGAATTTATTTGTCTATCTTCTCTCCTATGAGTCAAAACGACATTGATGTATTATAGTCAATCCTCATATCCAGTGATCTCCAAAACAGAGGTGCTGGGGAGAACAGCATAGGAAACACACAGATAAAACTCAAAGATTAGAGCCCACCCATACCACACCTATTCAGTGGCATCACTCGCTCCTCGTAGAGCAGGCAAGGGCCAAACCCCAACACTGTGTAGAACTGGCACTTGTTTACTTTTACGTCTTGATTTTTCCGCTCCAGAAAATCTTAGCACGTGCATTTTGAATCAGTTTTCCATCCATTGCTAATAAGTTGCACCCAGATTTTACTTACTTTGTTCCTTGTGCCTGTCATGCTTACATAAAGCTACGTACTACAACTGATATTTTTTTGAAATTATTTTATTCTCTTTTCTCCCTTTTCTTAAAGAAAATATCCTAAAATATTGTAATAAAAATCTTAGCATTTTGAAGCCATTTTGAACATAAGGTCACAGTCTAAAGTGTATTAAGATCCACTGAGCAGGTTTGCATCTCCAAAATTAAAATTACAAAAAATATCCAAGCTTGAACACCTAAAACTTATTAGGCTTCTAAATACATACTGAGGCACTTCAGCAAGAAGTCTGATTTTCAGAGATAACAAGTACCTGTAGTTCACCCTACAATCACCCACGTTTTGAGAAAAATCTAAATTTATACATATACTTGAAGTTCTCTGAAGCTGAGAATTTGTTTTGCAGGCTTCATTCAGAAACAATACCCGAAGCTGGCGTTACAGAATATCCAAGAGTACAATATAAGAACAATCTTGGCAAGGAAGGGGAGATATACTTTTATGAAGCTGCTTCACACATCAGCAAGTTCTGTAATATGCAGGCTAGTAAATTTGCTTTGGAAGGAGTACAAGTTGATAAATCTCCCTTGCTATGCTTTCTGTCGATTGATATGATAAGATATATTTTACTTAAAATTAGGATTGTCTGAAGCTCAGTGGATTTAATTATTTGTAATTATCCAGTTGTTGTCAGTATGTGGCCATTTTATGACAGTGGTATCTACTGTGTGGGTCAGGTTCAACTGTATATCTTTTCAAACACAGAATTAATGTACTATTGATGAAACCATTACTAGAACCAAATTAAAGTCTGGGCTGATGTATTGGTCCACAGGGTGCTGTCAGACATGAAAGGAGTAATTAGTATTCATTACTTCGTACTCTGCAACATTCCAATTATTAATGAACTTCAACTGCTGGACTATACCATATCTATCACAAATACCTTTCTAGTCTTTCTTTATTAGGAAAAAAAAATCCAAAGTGCCTGACACGACTACTAAAACAAACAAATAACAGAAATTAATCCAGAATGAGGAAAACTCTGCTGCTTTGGTAATAAAGGGGTATATATATTACCAGTGCCCCACAAAGGAGAGCTGCTGCATCTTCAATGAGCCACAGGATGCTAGGTCATGTACTGCTGTTATAAATATTCACCAGAAGAATCTGTGTTTGAATAGCTTCATATATTTGTGTTTGTGTCTGTGTGCATGGGTACAGCTCTGTTGTGCTGCATGGAAGCCTTTGCTAAGTAAATGCAAAACTATATTACTGTGACCCTTGTCCTTTTCAGTCCAACTTTTCTACTGTTTTACATCCCTCTGTCTCATGCCTTAAGACTTGTTAGACCATGCAATTTCTGATCTCTCTTTCAGACCAGTATAATTCTAATTTTCAGTACAGCTTCTTCACTACAGATTCTAAAAAGCAAGCTATATGGGCTTACTTTGAAATACTTCAAATACCATTACAGAAAAATGCAACAAAAAGGAATAATTTCAAGATCTCACAGTGCAGGACAAGAGTACGCCTTCCAGGAGCTTCATGTATGCAAGGAGATTTGAGCTGTTGTGTATTGCTTAGATTTACTGTGCAGGCACCAACGCCTGAAACCTGGGGGGAAGGAGGGAGAAAAGGCTTAAGTAGCCTTTCCAAAACTAGATACCATTTTTATTTAACCTATCTTGCATATTCTCTCTTATAACAATCTGAAACTGTGCAAGTACTCTAAATACTCTGAGTAACACTTGAGACCCATCCAAACACGCTTCAGTAAGTATCTCTGACTTTTTATCAGAATAAACATCATATTCTTCAACATGAAAAATCTAGCTTGTTGATCATAGAATCTTTGGGTTGGAAGGGACCTTTTAAGGTCACCTAGTCCAACCCCCCTGCAGCGAGCAGGGACATCTTCAACTAGATGTATGGTTTGAAAACAGGAATAGAAGAGAGGAAGGCCTTCAGGCTTAAAAATAAACTCACATTTGAGCAGAGACTATAACATGGCATTTCAGTTCATCAGATGAAACATTTAATGAGGTTTACCAAGTTTACTTTCATGCAACCACAGATCAACACTATTCTTTAGGTAACAGGTGCCTTGAAGACTCAACAATCACACTGGAAGTTTTCATGAAAAGTCATGGAAAACATTACACAGTGAAATTCTCTTGCACCAAGGACTTGAGTACAAACTCCTTTACTTTTCCTATTATCATCCTGAAAATTTATATCTAAAGGTATTTGTATCTAAAGGTGCAGATACTAACATTTTAACATCGACTCATGATCAGTTTTTAGCCATTACATTTTAAAAAGAAAGAAATAACTTCATGAAGTATTATGAAGTAGTAAGCAAAATGTGGCAATCAAAGCAATATCGATCCAGTTGTCATGGAAAAATTCTGATTATTCAAGTATACTTACTTTCCCTTTTTAACTGTATGTCTTCCAAACCGCAGATCAAGTATGGGATCAATAGATTCACCCATGTGTTTGATTAGTACAGTCTCTCCACAGGCCAAAGCTCTTTTCTTCAGAAAACTTAACATGAAAAATAAAAACCCAAACCCTCAAATATTAGATAAATGCTGGTCATAGTAAGATTTCTTTCGTACAATAGAATTGGAGAAGTTTTTCTAAAAGAAGCCTCATTAAACCATGCAAAAGTGTTCACAAATAATTTCCCAGTGGTTAAGAGCTCGGCAGTTTTGAGTTCAACTTTTTTACACCTACGCTCTTGCTATTCCTCCTATTAATCAAAAATATATTGCTGGGACTTTTCTTACAAGCAGATATGAGGATATAGACCCACTGAAGACATTGGAAATGACAGAGAAGTTGGGGGGGGCATTTATATATTTTAGCTTTTTTTATTTTTTTACTTACATGTTTTTGTGTTACAGCTTTTGGTATATCCTCATCTACACTATAAATGCCTTCTTGGAGGCATTGCATCTGAATGACTTGGAAGAACTCTGTTTCAACAGGCACTGAGAAGAAAGTAGATAATTGTGGAAGGATAAGTAAGACGACAATATAGCTTCATGCAGAAAGGTACTGCAGGGTACGAATGAAAATCACTATTATTTGTGAGGGTTGGGAAAAGAATTTAAAAAAAATCAGGGCAGGTGAGGGAATAGAGTTTGTTCAGAAAAGCACACCAGATAAATGATTGACACTTTGTTTAAAAATGAGGCATTACTGTGACCATTTACTGCACTGTGTAATTGTGTGTTGTATCTGGAATTCAGTAAAATAAACTCAGATAGCCCTTTAAAAAGGAGCAGTTAAATCTTATCTCGTTGTCTCCCTAAATCAAAGTAAACATGAGAAAAGATATGAACAGATCAATTACATGGAAGTGCTATCAATTTACATCTAATTCAGCAATAGTAATGAGAATTAAAAACATGTTTATCAGCAAAAGACTTGACAATTGGCTTTTGCCTTGAATGCCGTACATTGGATTGGGTCTCTCCCTCTGTAAGGTGCATGTGTTCTGCTGACTAAACGGTACAGCACAAGCACTGTCACATCATCAGGATTTGCACCTTACCTATTGAAAAAGTTACTTGCTCCTCACAAGAAGCGCACCTCAACTTCCACTTAATTTCCACCTCAACAGCTGAAAATAGCATAAAAAAGGTCCTCTTTCAAGCACTATTTTAAATGGAAAATGATGCTATGGATAAATAAGCAGCAGTGATGTAATATTTCAAGTCTTCAAGTAAGTGCATTCCAACAAACGCCAATCCCTTACAAAAATCAGGGGAACTTCAGGGCAGTAAACATGAGAGCCCATTCTTTGGCATGCACATACCCTTTCTGTCCTAGATGTACGACTTTCAGGTCAGCTCCATACGTATTCTTTATCCGTTTAATTCCCCGGTGTTTGGGATCTACCATCAGAGGCCAGCGCTCGCAGTTCGTTAGAACAGTGGCATTTTCTGCCGACATCCTATCACCGGCCAGTCCCTTGTTACTCCGCGCCGCAATCAGCTGTCGATGTGGCGATCGCGTCCAGACCCTCGTCACAGGAACAGGAACCTTTGAATCAGAGCGGAATATAAGCATCCAGCAAGACTACCAAGCAGCGAGACATGACTCGGTGCAATGCACAAGACAGCTGGGCTGACATAAATTAAGGCTTTCTAGGAAGAAAGATAAGGAGGATCCCTGCGGAGTTTCAGATGCAAAAGAATATACTAGGAAATGTGATGAGGAGCAGTTTATTACATTTATAACGGATTAAAAAAAAAAAAAGCGTTTCCATTTAAGACATTTACTTCATCAAAATATTTATAATCCTATAAAGTTAAAAAACCACCATGCATTCTAAATTTCAGCGTATATGGATTCTGATATTGCAAATTCAATGCTCATGTATGCTCTCGAGCAGGTATTTCTGGAACATAAATCAGCATTTATCCACACAGAAATTACAAAAACAGGATTCCCATGTTATCTCGTCAATACAGTTCAACAAGGTCAAAAGCCAGAGAACGGGACCATCTCCGGGGGCAGAGGCACCGGCTGTGGCATCGCTCCCGTCGGAGCGCCCGTCGGCTCAGAAGGAAGCCGTGGTCTCCACCCATGCTAGAGCAGCCACCGGCCAGCCGCGCTGGCTGGGCACTAACTTGTCGCAGGCATTGACGAGGAGATGAAACCGAAAAGAAATCAGCGCTTACCGAGCGGGTATGGGTGGGAAGGGAATGCCTAACGCACACAACAGAGTAAGAGAGAGGGAACAGTTGAGTTATTTGGGAAAAAAAAAAAGAGTGGCTAGTGGAAGCATAAAAGAAGAGCTATGCCAGATGCCCGGACTTAAATTTTTCCTTGCTGAAGCAAAGGGCAAACCCTCACCAACTCCTTCACGATATTATTCCAAGCTTCCTTGTTTGTGATTCCTGGACTGAATTCTAAACCCATAAATTAAAGGAAAGCACAGCATTATCAGTATTTACCCTGAAGTGTCTTCTATCCCATTCAGAAGTGTTCTAAAAACTTTTCCAACAAAATTTTACTCCTCCCTAGACATGTATAGTCCTTAGTGCTGGCTTGTAGACCGGAGATTCTTTTAAAAGTGCACACTGAAATAAAAAAGCGTGTAAATCTAGTGGTTATTTATAAAGAAAATCATTACATATATTTAAGTTAAGCCAAATTTGCACAGTTATTAGTATTAACAAGAATCTAATGCAGTTTCTGTGGCACAATGTCATAGTTACCATGTTGTTGCAAAATACATACCACCTTAAAATTGTTTAACCCCTGATTCTAATCACAGCGCCCAAAATAAACCTAACTTTTGATCACCTTGCTGAAAATACAAGCGCAAAAGGACCAACAGGCATACACTCTCTTCTGCAAGCCTGCAACATATTTATCTCCCACGTGTAACTCATTTATCTAAATACACCAGAAGATTGAAAATATGATTTGTTTTATCTCTGGACTGTAAGGCAGGCAATACGATAATTTCCATGAGCTGAAATACTTCCTTGTGGAAAACACTAGCGTTGGGGTATTATCAGGGTTGCTCATACAAATTTTCACACAATGCAAGAAAAATATTTTAATATATAGGTACATCTATTGTCCCCAAATCTGCACTAAAGTTCCACACGTCACATATTTCAGAGAATAAACTACATTAATCGCTACATTAATCGTGATATAGTGCTGTGATTTGTGGCACATGAGAAATAGGAAACAAGTAGGGAGAGGTGAGGAGCATTTGCAGCAGTAAGGAAGAAAGGAACAGTCCAAAGCTTCACAAGGAAGGATGGAGAAAGCTGTGCAGAGACAACTCGAAGGGTTAGAGCCTCTGTGCCTTTGCTGAGTACTGTCTCGGTTTCCTCCGTGTACAGAGAAATGGGGATTATCATAACTGCATGAGCTGAAAGCTAAGCGGAATAGGTTCCCCTATACAGCCTTATCATTTATATATTATATATTATATTTATATAATAGCATTTGCTGTTACACAGGACAAAGGACAGAATTTGGCATTGAGAATTGGAAAGGGAGGGGATTTGCTTTTGCCAGAGAGGACCTAACCTCTCTCCCATTCGGCTCCAAAGGTACCTGTAATCCGAGGAAAGTGTGCGTGTGTGCGTGTGCGCGTATCTATCGATCTATAGATACCTATACCAGAAAACAAATACCTGCAAAGAGCCGCTTTATTTAAATACAGATCTGTACTTCAAATTATTGAAAGACAGCAACTTTAACAAACCAGACTCTTCACTGGAGACTCCCATTTTGTACAGCAAATTTTACCTTTTGTGACTTTAGAAAAGGAACCCAGAAACGTTCCAGCAGTTCCTGGTGATAGTGTTTTGTGAAGGGTCCAAAGTAAAGACACAAACACTGCTCTTAATAAGACGTCACCACATAAAGTTTTCTTTAGTGCTTCAAGGTTTTCAATGGACTGGCACCAACACATGTTTTCAGACTGCAAAGCAAGATCAGAAAATGTTATCGCCTGGACAACTTGGAAGTGATGGAACATTTAATCTTCACATTAAAAACCAGAAGCACACAAAGGTACAACAGGAAAGGTACTCTGTCAGCAAGAGAGACGCTTCTAAGACTGCAAGGCTGGAAACAATCCCTACTTTCTGGTGGTGATTTGAAGCCTTTGAAGCTGAAAAAATAGGATGGAGGTCTTCATCGAGCATTCTATGTCTGACTTTTTTTCAGTAATTGGTGCATTTGTCTAGACCGGATGCAGTATGGCAGACACACGGCAATACTGGCAGCATCTGGCATACTACTGCCAGGTACAGGATGGCACTACTGCCTTGTGCAAAGCGCAATCATTTCCAGCAAGACTCAGAAAAGGCAAGGAAACAAGAATATTAGAAAAAAAAGTAATGAGGAAAGGAGAAAAAGCTGTTTCAGCCTCAACAAGGATGTGAGAGCTACTTTTTTCTCACGCTTTTTTCCAAGGAAAGGGGCAAGGCAGGAGAGTTGCAGGTTTTTTTCCTCTTATTTGCCTGGCTTGTTTTACCTACCAGCTACAGAAGTTTTACTGAGTTAAGAGCTGTAATGATTTGGAATTTTGACAGGAGGAAAGACAAGGTTGGTCAAACACACAGGTTGCCCAGAGAGCTTGTGGACTTCCCATCCTGGGGGATATTCAAAACACAACTGGACATGGCCCTGGGCAATCTGGTCTAACCAACCCAGTTTGAGCAAGGTGGGTGGACTAGATGATCTCAGAAGGTTCCTTCCAGCCTCAATGATTCTGTCAAAGTTTGTCTAGAAATTGTTTTCTTCATTGTTTTTTTTTTTTTTTTCCCACAGAGCACCCTGATTTCTGGAATCCTTTGTGCACTTTGCAGAGTCCATCTTAACCATGCTTACCCTGGGATATTTTGGATGAATAGTCAGGAATGGTCTCAGATATGATGATTTCTTATTAGTAGCTATATGGAAAGCTATTATTTTACTCCAGTTACGTTGTAAAGACAGCCCAGTGTCTATTTAAAATGTTGAAATGGTGATTAAAGAATTTCAGAGAAATGAAAGTCTCTTCTTTAAAGAAAGTTAATGTTTAAGATATGGATCAAATCATCATCTCCTTCTCAATCGGAATTTATGAGATGGTACAAAACCCAAACTAGCAGTATTTGGCACATTATACTTTGATTGCTCTGTGTATACAATTCCCAGCAAAGGAATTAATGTATGCATGAATGTATGCTCAAATAGTTTCAGCATGGAAAGGAAGGTAAAAATTGATCATCCATTAGAGTCATCTTCAAACTGATGTAAAACTGGAATTGACTGCCATAACCTTTCTTCCTTGTTTGTACTATTTGAAATACTCAGGATAAAATAAAAGTTGTTTCACAGTTTGTTCACTTGCGTAAGGGGAACCTCAGGAAACCCTTCTCCAGTGAGCAGAGGGGCTGAAGCAAAGAAAGGGCTGGCATGAAAGAAGAAAAGCACATTGCTTAACAACTTATAAGGACTGTCCTTTATCCACTATCTGTACAGACATTTATTTTTCAGAGCAATGACAGTAATCAAAACATATTTTTCCAGTCCCTTACATGATGTAATCAAAATCAATGAAAATCACCGAATAGCAAGTATCAATACTTCAAATAATATCAAGTAAAATGTTTGCATTTTGCTGGTGCTAGCTGCTTGAGAGCTTAGAAGAATATTCTTGGATGTGCTTATTCTTGAAAGCGTTAAAAATTTATAAAATCAACCTCAAATAACAACTCACTCTCATTTAAAAAATAAATTTCTATGTGTATAAAAACAAAGTAACAAACTGTTAGATTTTATATTCATGAAGTACTTGCCATCTGTATTTTTCAGAAAAATTTACTAAAATGGTTAAACTCCTATCCTGCAAAGACAGACACAGAACTCTGTGATAACAGAAGACTCAACCACTTTTGTTATAAAATAGGAATATAAAATATCCACTAAGAAAATGGAAGCATCTTTAATCAAAGTACCGTGCTTAGAAGAGTTAGCGTTTAAATGTTTCACAGTGTAAACGCAGGAACTCAGTGTGTGAAGGCCTCCTAAACCCCAGTTACATTCATAAGAGGTGCCCCACAATGACAAGTAAAGGACTGTTCCTGTTGAAAGCTCTAACAGCAATCTTTGCAATGTAGCAGTTTTGAAGTATTTTAGACATACATTTTTGCCTACAGTAGTCATTGGATTCTTCTTTAAGCCATTAACTGAAGGCAACAAGACAATAAATCCATTAATTTACAAAAGGGATTTTTGATTTATCCGTTCTCTCTTCTTCTTGTCACTGACTGGTAAGTCATAAACAATAAAGAGCACCCACCTCATTCTCCAAAATAGCTTTGAAATTTGAAGATTTACTAAACATAGAATGATTGTCTATTTAAATCTTCAGTAATTTTACCATACCACCCAAGCACCATAAATCACTAGTGACATTGGCTAACAAGGGTTTAAGAGTTGGAACATGCAGTGTAATAAATTTCCAGACAGTTAAAAATCACTATAATTTTATTCTAATGCATTATAGATTGCCTGTAATGTCATCCTGGCCGGGGTGACCCATTTCTAATTTTGAACAGCTGTTCAGCTCGGGAGTTAGTTAATGATTAAATATAAATTGCCTGATTTATTAGTCTGAATGGTTGAGCTTCCAGGTCAATGCTATATAGACAAAATCATCAGTCTTGATGCTTTTCAGAAGTTAACTGTCTCCTGTTCTAGTCAAAAAGAATTTATTCTTGGAGGAAAAGACTTGACGTTCTCAATTAATCCTTTCAAATATTTCCCCCTTTAACTTACACAATAAGATCACTAATAAAACCTTCAAATCCAAGACCTGGAGACTACCTGTGGTCAAAGGCCAGCGACTTCCACAGAGCTTCCAAAGCCTTGGCACATCTGCAGGGCCAGGCCAACAGTGACCACCTCAGGTGTCTTGGGGCAAACAAGTTTTCATATGCAGATAGTAACATCAACTTCACTGTGTTTCTACCAAAGGAAGGAGATTATTTTCACATTTTACATTTCTAGGCATATTAATTTCAGAATTGGGTATCAAAAATTGATCTGTTTTAATTGCACTGGGGTTTTTTTATTAGTTCTATACTTTTAAAATATTTTTTTTCCCAAACTGATTTAATCTTGATTTCTAGCCTCTAGTAAGAGATTTACAGAGACAAAGGTATTCATTCTCTGATCTTTGAAAGCAAGGTTACAGGGATTTTATGAAATTCACCTTAAAATATCTATTCAGGCTGCCTTGGGAACTCACAGAGTAGTGTAAATATGGTTTATAATTTTTATTTCCTGTCATTTACACTTATTTGTCAAAAAGCAATGGTTAAAATTCTAGATGATGAATTGAGACAGCACAATTTCTGTAAAGACCTAGGAAAGACTGCACAGCAATGCTGCGGCTGGCTTGAATGGTTACTGACTGTTAAATAGGCATGTGCTAGCTTTAACGATGTTTGTCTGCAAATAAAACTAATAACCACCCTGAAATATATATAATTTTAACATAAACACATTTCATTCTTATTTAAAAATTAATAGTTTCTGCAAAAGGAAAAAAACAAAGGCAAACAGCAAATATCTGATTGGTGCCTTCCACTTACTTGCCATGTAAAGGGCAACGGGGGCAGATGCAGGGCGACTCCATCCTGACCCAGAGGATTATTCGGTCTTTCTGCTCATTAACTAGAGGCTGCCCAAGCTGTCACAATGTGTTCACAGTTGTGTATAAATGTGGTGACTTAGTTATCGAGACTTCTGTCTAGCAAACATGCCAATATCAGTTATTCAGCAGTACATGATTTTTAGGAAATGCAATCGTGGCGCAGAACATTTTATTTCTCAGGATGTTATTAGGGCTTTATTTGTGGTTTGGGTTTTTTGTTTGTTTGTTTGTTTTGCCATTTAAATGATTTCTAATAAGGGTCATCTTGTTGTCTGTGCCCCCTCCCCCACTCTTCTTCTCCACACAATCCTCAAAAAATTAAGTTTTAACTCCATGCTCAACAAAACATTTCAAATATTTCAAAACTCATACTAGGATGAACATTCAGGCAAAATCTTCTTACCTCAAGTCCCTTCACCAACCTGTTGGCCAGCTCAATAGTTTTGTTTCGTTGGTTCACATCATCTTGACATCAGACTTTCTCGACAACTGTTTTCTAAAGTGAAGCTGTGAGCTTACACAGATGCTGCCCAGAACCTATTCAGAAAAGGGATGGGTAAATGTTATAGCTTAAAATTTGTTGGGTTTTTTGGTGTTTCTGGTTTTCTTTTTTTTTTTTTTTTAATTTTAAATAATATATTTTAATGACAATAATTGTAGACAGTACCTTTAAATCTGAAGGATACGAGCTTTAGAGGAAAGGTTTTGATGTACTCTCTGTTCTCTCTACAGCTGCATGTAAAACACATGTACACTAACAACAATTTAGAACAAAACCATCATTAGAATCCCTTACCAAATATCCCTTTAAATGGTGGAGATCAGGTGCCTGGAGATAGTAATAGGAGGAGAAATGTTTCTGTTTGATGACGCTGGCCTGTATTGCAATGGCTAGATCTGGAGGTCCCAGACAAGAGTTCAAGTTTCTTGTGCTAGATTCAGTAACAAACATCCTAGGACACTGTAATTATGTCCTATGCATGCTGAAGCATTTAAAATTGTAACAGAGAAAGGAAAAAAATGCAAGAACAGAATTATTATTTTCATTTTGTATATGAGCCTGGTGGCATAAGGGATCCAGCAATCTGCTCTTGGGCAGACAGGATGGTTTCACTAGTGGCAGAAAACAAGCAGATCTCCTGCATGCTGACCCACACCTTCACCAAAGATCTTTAACCACATCTTTATACACTGCCCTAAAGGCAGTGACATGTCCTCTCTCCACTTCCAGGGATTTTGTACTGAATGTACCTCAACTCAGCAGCAGCCACTGCCCACCCCCAGTGAACCCCTGCAAATTCCCTCTCTTAGACCTCTCAGAGCCTTCGTTTTCTTCAGTATCCACCACTCCCGCCGTGTAACTGGTAATTCGCTGAACTGCAGCATTTTCTCCAGATTCTCTTAACTGAGCAGGTAGAATGACATGGGATATAAAATTGTTTCTGCTAATGCCTACTTAACAGAACCAGCTGAAAGACACTTGGATGAGGAGCTATCTTGTCGTTGAAGATACAACACCCTGTCTTTCTGAAGAAGTCTAAGAAATACAGTAATAATCAGTCAAGAATAATTAGTCAACAAAACAAGGGGGAAAAAAATCACGAGTTTTTTCCGGTTGCAAAAATAAGAATTCCAAACTACTGCCTTTGTTCATGAAAAAGAACCAAAAAGAGGAACCACCCACAATGTGTTTATCTCAGTTTTCCCTTTCATCAGGAAGACAAACACTTACATTCTTTCTTACTCTGTCAGAAAAGAGAATCCTTTCCAGCGCAGCCAACTAAGAAGAACTAAAGAAAAGAAAGGTGTTAAAAAAGTCAGATAGTCAAGTGATAAAAGCTAAGAGATTAACACCTTGAAAAGTACTATTTTTACAAATAATCAGGTAAGGCAAAAATTGAATACAAAAACAGAGCTTGAAAGACCATTTTGAAAAAAGAAAAGGCAAGGCAAGACAACAGAGGTTGCAGCAGGCAAATTGCCTGAAACCTCCCTAGAGCAACTGCAGAACCAACAACAGTAAGTTTCACTGCAGAACAAAATTTTCTTATTTCAGGTTTAAGGAAGAACTGCAACAGGAGCAAGGAGCGCATACCTCCATGAAAACTCGGCGGTTTTGCAGGATCAGAGATTTAGCTCTCAGCTGCCAAGTTTAGCTCTTGAATTGGTGGTGTGTAATCATGAAATTTCAAAATAATATATAAATTAAAAATAAGAAATGAACTGGCGAAGGGTGAAAGATGAAACTGCAACTTAGAGCTTAGTAAAGAAGGTTGGCTTGATTTCTTAGGGATAATGAGGCAGCCAATCCACTTTTTAATAGTGGTGTATCTTAAATTGAGAGACTGATGAGCACCTCTGCTCATAAGGGCATCACATAGAGATGAGCTACAAGTAAAGTTTCATCAGTCTAGCATGCCAGACATAAGAAGAATGAATACAGAAATGGTTCTCTACTCTCTTTTTTTAAGAGAGGCTTATTTTTAGGCATCTCAAGTTTGCCTGCATGATAACGTAGATCTGACCACAGTTCAGGTACACTCATCCATCAAAGGCTCACATAGTAAAGATGGCAAGAACATTCTTCTGCAGTGAGACAAACAGTAAGGAATGCCCCAATATCTCTGTGGAGGTTTTTTTGGTACATAATATCATAATAATATCATTTTTTGGTACTTAATACCTTTATCAAAGTACTTCCTACCTCATGACTTTTGAACAGGAAAGGTGTCACTACAAAACGCAAGACACTACAAGACACAAAAGAAAGGATCAGTAGGCATCACCATCCACAGAGTATTCTTTATCATCTTTAAAACATTGTAAATGTTTAAAATTACATACTGTATTGTATTAGTACCAGACTGTATATATTTGACATTAAAAAAATTACTGTGACAGTATTCATTACAATATTGCCCATGTTTGACAAGAATTTAATTTCTCATTTAAAGATATATTCTGGAAGCCATGAAAAGTGAAAGGAGGTTAGTTTAACTGTGCTGTCTAGGCTGAAGATGTGTTATTGATTGCTAACAGCTGCACCAATTATCATCACCGAAAATTGCTGGCCACAAAAACTTCCATATGAAAAATATGTACAACTCTCCTTGTCTCTCTCTTTGCCAACAGAAAGTAGCTGAATTATGAGTCAGGGAGCACAGAACATCCATGAATGCAGGAGCAGAGTTCACTAACAATTTGTACTCTGCCTTCAAGTCTATTCTTTAGAAAATTGGATAGAGGAAGATGAGAAAGAGACAGGCAAATAAATGACCAGAAGGGAAAAGGGGTAGAAATGAACTGAAGGATAGGGGGCAAGTGAACATATGGATTGGTGCCTGGATAATGACAAGAAAAACTCTAATGACACTTTAAAGGCATTTAAAAGAGACAGAAGAGTAACTGCTTCATTGCTCTTACTTTGTTTAGCTCCAGAATGCAGAGGACTACTAAAGGCTAGCACTCAGAGATGACATACAAACTCGCTCTCTCTTTTGTGCTGCTTGATTTCATGCAGATTCAGATGAATTTGCGCTGGTGGAGTACCTTCTTCTTGTGGGATCTACATACTGGCCTTGTGCATACTTAAAAGAAATTTGGCTCTTCAGAAGATGACTTACAAGGCTGCACAGCACTTCTGCTACTCCTGAAGAAGGTGGTGGGTGAGGGGAAAACTCCCCACAGACTGGGGAAAGTTCTTCAGTCAGAAGGCAGCCCAGATAGAGAAATAGAAGAATGTCTATACATTAAGAGGGATCTTCCCTTAAACGTTGGAGGACTTCTTGTTTCTATGGACTATGGATGCATACAACTGAAGTAAGGAATAAGAGCTTTCTAGAGGCTGATGGGGTACAGAGGGTTATCAGCAGCTAAGGTAAATAAAATCTAGGCACTTGTCACTGAGAAGTGCCTGCATTGTTCATTTTTTTCCAGAAGAAATGAAAATTTGCCTCCTCTTTATACCCATTTCACAGACTCCCTTACACAGTGAATCACACCTTTAAAAGGCCTGACATGAGCCAGCTGGAACCGGTTGCAGAGGGCAGGGGTGCACGTTACAAAATACTGAATGCAAACATTAAATGAAGCAGATCAAGAAGTTTGGAAAAATGGAGCCGATGAAACTGCCAGATGTAAAACTCTCTGGAAAAGTGGAAGACAACTGGTTAATATTTATACAGCTTGTCACTATAACTCTAAAAATAGATGCCAGCAAAAAGTCAATGTTTCACTCTGAGTTTGCATCTTTTCATCACCTAATCCTGGTTAATGCTACTGCTGTACATAACAGTCCTCCCCATGGGGCATCATGCTGAGCATCATGTCCTTTAACATGTGGATTGATACAAGTTTCCAGATGAGGAACTCAAGCTGATTTTAAATGTAAGGTTGAACAGCACAGTTCAAGATCATTGAGTAGGGATGAAAATCTACAGTTATTCACTGTTGACCATGTTGTGCATGTTTAGAAGGAGAAGAAAGCTGAGCCCAGAAAGCTACGCAGACCTTCGGGGAAATGCCAGCTGTAACTATGGTTAAAACAAAACCAAGCAAAGTGGTGGATTTCATGGAATTAATGAGTGTAAATTCTGTTAAGAAGCAAAAGGGCAAAGACAGGAAAGGTTCCTGCTCTGTACCCAACAATCTGCCGAGCTCATTCCACCTACTGAACTTTACTATGAAATCAGCTTATCATCCTCTAACATTTCACAGGTAGGAAACTGGGCACTAATGATCAGAGAAAATGCATCCCTCAGCCTTACAATTTTCTATAGTTGAAATTTCTTGGATTAACATTTCATAAAGTGGGTGTCACACCCAACTTGTTATAATTTTGGAAACTTCCTTCTAAGATTCCTAGATTTTTTGAAGCTCTGGTGCATGCTAACTTGCTTTTTGTTTGGGTTTTGTTTTTTTTTTTCCTTCTAGTTGCCAGTCCTGAGGAAACTATCAATGGTTTTTACACACACACGTCTTCCTGTTATGCACTACACTTTTAGAGACACTTTGATCATTTCCAGTCTGCCACACAGCTATTAGAGAAGACATAAGTTAAACATGTAATTAAAACTAGGTAACTTCAATCACTTTCAAATCTTTTCTTTAAATAACATTTAAAATCCTCTCAATGAACAAGAAATTATATTCTTTCCTTTCTATGAGCACAATAGATACACAAATCATTGTTAGTCCAAGTGTATATAAGCTGAGGCACAATATACCCCGTTTGGATACAGCTTATGTATAGGTAAGCAGCTCGTAGAAATTAGTAACTTCAGTCACCTCACATATGGAGAAAAGTGTGACAAATTAGATGAGAATCTTACTGCTAGCTGGAATCTGCAAGACATTTGAAAGAATAGCATTTTGCACTGGCCTATGCGAAGAATTGCACTGTAACTGTAGCTTTTGAAGTTAAATATTTGGAGGCCACATAGTAGAATTTAAAAATTTAAAAGAATTTAAAAACGGTGACTGTACGTTCTTCTTGAGAGATGACATGCAACATGGGGCCCTCAAGAAGCAAACACAGAAATGTCCAAGAGGCCTTCAGAACAAAATTTTACCAATAATCCTCAATAATTAAATGATGGATTAACACATGAATTATGGAAGTATACATATTTTTTCAGTTTCTTTGTATATAAAAATTGAAAAATTGAATTGGTATCTTCAAACTTCTGGACTGAGTCACAGCTCAGTTACAAGAAACATGCCAAAAGCAAGTTTTCCCGAGTAAGATGTGTGCAGCATTTTTTACTATATCATTATAACACTCTCTTACTACGCACTGTTACAAATAATTTTACCATATATATATACAAACATACACACTGCATAGACAATCTTTCCTTTTTATTCTCATACTGGAGTTCATCTTGTAAAATATTACTGGATGAATTTCTGCTTTATTTTTGGAATCATGAGATGGTATAGGCTAGAAGGACCTTTGGAGGTCATCCAGTCCAACTCTCAGCTCCAGACCAGGGCTAACTTCAGTTTTCTCTGGACTGTCCCCAGTCAGCCCCAGGTCTTCTTCCCTAAACTACTAATGAATAAACAGTAATCAAGAAATATTCATGAACAGTCCAAATTTTTCATTCTAATATGTATTATTTTGCATTTATCAATGGTGAATTTCACCAGCTATAGTGTGCTCCATTCAACAACCTCATGAGCTCTGCAGCTTATTATTGCTCTGAGTAATACCTACTGGAAAATCAAAAATTACAGCTACAGCTCCTTAAAAAAGTTCATCAGGCTGACCAACTATGGCATGAATCAGTTATGAAAATAATAGTTTTACCTGGATCTTCCCGCCTTGTAAAAGGAAGACTGGTTGAACATGCAGTAAGGATTTTATAAAGCGATTAGGAAAAATATTCATATTAAATGACAATGTGACAACTGTTGGCCTAACACAGCAAACGGGTAGACTGCAGAGGGAACTGCAAGTTTGTGGTGCAGAATTCTTCCTACTAGGTACTGAGCATAGCTGAGAGAAAAAACTACTGCTGCTAACCAACTCCAGAAAAATTCATGAGGAGATGAAAGGGGAAGTAAAGAAATATAAAAAGACAGGACTGGATTCAAAGTTGGAGGCTTACTGAACTGCAAGATCACCTAAAACAGAAATAGTCTCACATTCATTACAAAAATTGCAAATGACTCCTGATAGAAGACTTTCACATAATCCTAGTAGTCTCTCATTACATATATTTGCTTTAGAGCCATCTTTCTACACAATAGTGAGACATGCAGAGATTTCTTTCAATATTCAAAGACTACAGGAGATTTTGATTATAGTCTATATAAGGATATCTTAAGCAGAACTGAATGCATCCTCAGGGGGTCTACTCTCCAACTAAAATTAATTTATATTTATCACTTTCATGGTTTTAGAATACAGCTAGAAATCAGACAGGCATTAAGCTTGAGTAGATTTCAACTAAAATTGATCCGTTTTTTGCTATTCTGTAATTAAATGATAACCTGCCATCAGACTAGGATGAATGGAGGAATCCTGCTGCCAGGTGCTCAAGGCAATCACAAGTGATAAGCTCTGTCTTACACTCCAGACAGCCAGACTCAGATGGACATTTCAAGTGAAATGTGTACATCTGGAGAAGAATACTTCCCAGCTGTTGCATAATAATGACAATTGAGAAGTCCTGGACAGCCACATCTTTTTTACCACTTTCTACTAAAAATAAATACATGCGTACGTTCTGTTAAGCACTGAATACTTCCTACTTTATCTGTCGTTGCTGTTACATCCTCCCCAGAACACTACGCTGAGCTTACCAAAATAATAAAAAACTTCAATAACACAAATTCCCCCCATCAGGGCTAGACAAGAGAGGAACTAATACATATATACCAAATTTAGTTTTACTGTATTGATGACAGGCACAGAGACCAGCTGCTGCAAAGGATTTTGTACAAACATAATTTGGGTTAAAATCTGCATGCTTCGAGTAATGTTCCTTGACGACTTGCACACAATTCTGAGGAATATGCTGCTTATCATAGCTGATTAAAACTTGTAAGAAGTCATCAACCTACAAAAAGAGAAGTTCTAATGCATCAATCCTTTTCCATTACGGAGAGTCGGAAGCTAACTCCTACTTTCTGCACAAACGCAAAACTGGAACCCTGCACTAGCTTATTGTTCTTGAAACATTATGCGGTAGAAAGCAAAAATATTATTTCCACCAAAAGCGTGAAGTATTCACCCTCACCAACACAATCTGTAATTTTATGATTCACTTGAGGAATTTGGCAGAGAGGGGATAAGTATAATGAAATGGTCTCCCTTTTACTTTTCAGCTATTTTTGCAGTTAATAAATCCCAGTGGCGCTCAGGCTGGCTTGAGTTTGCCACCAAAGGTACGCAGAAAAAAAACAATGCAGGGTCGTATCTTATGCTCCTAAATCCAAACCGTGAGAAAATGAAGTTGTGATTTAGTTTCTCTGGCTCTCATTTTTAACTGTTCTTTTCCTCTCTCATCTCAGATACTGTATGATGTCCCATTGTTCATTACCTTTCCCATAAGGATTTTGCAGCTTGCCAGCTTTGGTCTTTGGGCACTTTCCGTTTATACTCCAGTAAAACCATTACTGCAGCAAGAACATTGGTTATAGCCATTGTTGGGTTCGTGAAGGCCTTCAGTTCTGTAAGATTAACCTGAAAAAACATCAGAGGAACAGGTACAGAGTTGTGCAACAACGGTGGATTTGTTCTACATAAGCTTTCTGATTACCAGTATACAACTCTCAGCTCTTTGAAGACTATTACTAATTATTTTATGTGGTAAAAATACTCATAGTAAAAGAGGGTGGGTTTAGACTAGATATAAGGACAAAATTTTTCACGGTGAGGGTGGTGAAACACTGGCACAGGTTGCCCAGAGAGGTAGTAGATGCCCCATCCCTGGCAACATTCAAAGTCAGGTTGGATGAGGCTCTGAGCAACCTGCTCTAGTTGAAGATGTCCCTGCTCATTGCAGGGGGGTTGGACTAGATGGTCTTTGAAGGTCCCTTCCAACCCAAACCATTCTACGGTTCTATAATTCTAAGAGCTGGTGGGCCAGACCCTCAATGACAGCTGAGTTGTGCAGTGCCAGGGCTTCCATAAGGCGACCACTGCTCTCTTTAGTAAAGCTCCTATATATTGTCATTGCTCCAGAGAGAAAATTTGATATACGAAGTTTCTTTCTTCCCTGCTGCTCTGAATCGTGGAGCATCCCTGCATGTTGCTCTGCCCTTTTAAGGACAATAGCATGAGATAGGAGGTGGAAACCTACTGATTACCCCCTTTGTGGAGAAAACACACTGAGACTAAAAGTGATGAATAGGAAACAGAATAGCTTTGGATTGGTGTACCAGAAACGGGTTTTGTTTATACTTACGGACAAGCGTCTGTATCATCACAAAGAATCTTTATCTGAGTTATTATAACAACTGGATATTCTCCATCATCCTTCGCTGCTCAGTTTTGCAAACTGAAAAGTAAGAAACACGTACCGGTGCTCTATCTGCTAAAAATTGCTTATACTTGAAATATTCACTTTTCAAATTCTCTTCTTCACAGGCTGCTCTGATTCTGGCCTTGACAACTTTGCCTTCTTCTTATTATCAGGTTAAATATACGTGCAGTTAACCTGATTAAAAAAAAAATGTTTTACCTGTGGCTTATTAAAGAAAATACAGCACGTCCACACAATTTTGGTAGTGCTCACCAGGCTGATGGTGAAATTAATATGCGTCTCTCAAACACCAGTTCGCTGTTTGTAAGACTAAGCCTCTCAGGTTAATTAACTAACTATTGCTTAGCACAGCCTCCTCTCCTTCAGGACAATGAAGGACAACACACTACCACCACAATGTTGTGAGACGACTATGCAACAGCTTTATACAATTTCTGTTCATTTCTGTGTGACTAGAATAAACCACACACATTTTTCAAATGGGTACTGGATTTACAGTTTTTGTGTGATGCTCAATTCATTTCTTGCATAGGACACTACAGCACAAAATATTGCAAGTAACGCTTTCTTTGCCATCTTGATATCTAAGGACACAAAAGAGAGGTACAGCTGTAAGAAGGGTAACATATATTTATGTATAGTTTTTGTTCTTCTAGATAAGCTTTTAATATCTTTTGCTGAAAAATTGCTAATATGAAGACTGTCCTTCTAGTAGAATTACCTATGTACCAGACTGTGATCAAGCATGTCTGTATGGATGTGAAATATCACCTGTCTGTAAGAGTGCTTTTGAAAAAATGAGCCTGTAAGCTTGTGAAGACACATCAGATAGTGAATGCTCCTGGTTGCCAACAGAAACCTGGAGATCACTGTGTGATAAATACAAAAATTTAGAAGGACTCCTGTGTTTAGGGCTCTATATAATACTGTAGCATGCAAAGGTGAGAGATTTAGTAATGCAGAAGAGAAGACCAGGTAAGGTATCTGTACAAGAAAGCTGGGAGATATTAGGGTAGCCTGTTACTTCTGAGGAGTTATTGAAGGCAGGAGAGAACTCAATAGCTTATGCCATTTCAGTAGGTAAGCTGCAAGCATTTAATGATCTATGCTCAAATGTAGAAGATGGAGCTAAACAAGAGATGTATGGTGGAGAGAAAGCAAAGATTTTTCACTAAGATTTTGAGATCTATGACCTCTTTTTCCTCACTCCCCCATTTCTCCCCTTTAAAGGGCTCCCTTTTAGAAAATCAGAGAAAATACCAGGGAGCCAATGGTCAGTTCTAGTGACACACTGCAGGTTTCCTTAACCAGTAAAACATTCACTGCATTTTTGGGGTATAGGTAAATATATCAGAATTGTCAAACCAGCCTCCATCTTTTGGTAAAGTTGCCTTTTTTTTTTAATTCCTCAGTTCCAAGACTGAAACCATAGGCCTCAACAAGGAAGAGAACAGGAGAAAAGGAAATACCCTATATGAAAACACTGTACTTAACTTAATTTCAGCTTTGGAAATTAAACAGATACCAATCTAAGCAGATTTGTCAAAACTCTTATTTTAGCTTAACGGTGGCTTAGATCAGTGACTTTACATCAGCTAGCATCAGTTTTAAGTGAAATCTGAGTGCCTCCCCAACTTTCTGCAATGATTTAATTATCTGTTTAAAAGCTGGTTATGATTTCATTGGTGCAAATTTATCTGGCGGAGTAACCCTGCAGGGTGTTCTGTATCATCTGCAATTGCATATTTGGAAGATTATCATATAAATTTTTAAGGATACATTGCCTGGGGCTCAAGTCAGTTATATTTGGTTCATCTTTATACTTTGTACCTCACGCTCATCTCACAGGCTCATTTCGTGTCAGGTCTTGCTTAAACAAAGTCTAATTACAGCGAAAGAGGATATTACAGTGATCAAGATGTTAATACTTGGATCGAGCACTGTGCATTGGCAGTAACAGGCCTCTGTAAGAATTTAATATCCTTACAAAACGTGTTTCTACAGTTGTCGGGGGCACCTTCCACGTATACATTTATTACATGGGACCCACACAGACACTGTCCGTGGAAATAACAAAGATTAAAAATCAACATGCATTACATTACAAATGACAAGATACTAATAAAGTTAAGTATTTCCCCAATCTCTTGTGAAAGAAAAATGCAGAACCGAACCAGGGTAGCTTTTAGGATGAAATTCCCAAGATTCATCGATTTGCATCTTAGCCACAACATAATCTTTAAATTAAAAACTGCATATACAGTTGCAGATTTGGTTTGGTTTATATTTTCTCTAACATGGTTTGAGACCATGTTACTGAAATTAACTTAGAGCCAAAAGTTTAAAACAGCCAAGATGCTCCTTCTGTTACAGTTTTTAAAGATGTGACCAGGTGAACAAGTATTACATTTACAGCAAACAGTGCTTCTAACGTGACACTGTATTTTTGATTAAAACCAACAGCTAATTTAAGTCACACAAGTTGCATTATAGTTCTGTCTCTCTTTTTTCTTATGCTTAGTTATTCTTTGTTTCCTGATGCCCAATGAAAATATGGGACAAGATAATATTTTTAAGGGAGGAAAAATTAAACAGAGCAGGTTGCAGATAAGCCTTAGGAGAGTATTTCTCGAATCTGCTTCCCTGCACAAAGAGAAGGAGCTTTGCAACCCTGTCTCCAGCAGTTGAGTCCCCTTCACATCAATAACTTCTATGGCACAGAGCTCTTCGATGGTGGCTAAATTGGTAGAACAGCTGGAAGCAGCGTGCCCTTAGCCATCAGGCCACGACTAGAGTGGCTCAAATATACCATGTAAATAAAGAGTGCAGTTCAGCTGAGGGAGGCAAATCAAAACAGCTGGTCAGTCTGGATCCATCTTTACTCCTAATCCTCAGCTAGTGTCACAACTGCCCATATACTTACAGCATGTTTTTTTCCTTTGAAGGGGTGCGTCCCATTTTAAAACACAATGGCATATGCATCTTCATCTGTAACCCACTCTGGCTGGCGTCATTCAGAGCGCACAAATGGCCAGTAAATTGACTGCCCACTATCTTAAAGCCTTAGCAGTGTCACGTTCATAGTCAGACTCTCATTGATTACCACACAGATATGTAGCTCTGCTGCATTTATGGGGCACCCAGACTGACCCCACTTTTCCTGATGAGTCTGATCCAAAGTGATCTCCAGTCTTCACCTTTTCTTAGGTAATGCTTCACTCTAGCAATACTAAGGCAATACCTCCAAGATATTTACTGGCTTAATGTTGCAGAATGCAAAAAACCCATATAAACTCCAGTTTGAAATCTATAGACCAGGAAAGCCAAAATAATTTTTGAAAGGGTGACAAATTTTAATCAGTTATGAAGAGTATTCTCAAATTACTTAGATGGAAGATGTTTTCTCATTTGTTGATTTTTTTTTTTTGGTAACAAAAATTATAGAAGATAAATATTGAGCAACCATCATCAGACTTATGAAATAGTTTTAGATTAATGTAGCACAAAATGACACCTTCATTTCCAATGAAAACGTTTCAGAAGTGCAATAAAGCAAGGAACAGGGGACTATGGTAATCATTAGTGTCATGCTCTGAACTTCATCCCTGAAACAAAGTGGCCCAAAGATGTGATTATCCCACGATAATCACTCTGTGTGTTTCACCTAGTTGCTTAATGAAGTAATTAGAATTGTGTTAAGGGTCTGTTTTGATCATCCAAACCTGTCAGGAGCATATGGAACTAACACAGGAAAAGCACCACTGAAAAGTGGTTGGTAGGATGTTGAGCTGTGGGATCCAATTTGTGCAAGTTTAATTAATTGCACTATTTGGACTATAAACTTCATAACAATTTTTAAGTCTTATATAAGATGCGGATCAGCAAAAGGCTGAAGGCCATAATTAGCATAATCCAGAGAAATAAAAGGTCCTGATCCAGTCTTCACTTACGTCAGTGTCAAAAATCACTTTTCCTTCAGTAAAATCAGGATGAGACACAAGGTCATTAGAAAAGTATTAAATATCACCTAATAATAAGAAGTCTTTAAGAAACAAAACACAAGAGAATGAAAGACCATTTTGATTGCTCAGACAGCATACTCTTCCCTGTTGATCAGTATCCGAAAACTGTTTACAAAGTTCTTGGCAACTTGAAGTTTCCATAACTCAAAGTAAGGCATTAACAACTAGTATGAGTCAATTAAAAATTTCTCTCTGCAGTATTGATAAGTGACACAAGGTACGTCTTGTTTCATAGCAAAATGCCAGAGCTGAATAAGTCCTTCGGACATTGAAGGCAGAGGAACTTCAGTTTACAACGTTCCATACTGCTAGTGTTTTATTTCAAAAACCATGCTTGTAAGAGCAGATGAAAATTTTAGAATCCAGATGAAATTATGCGTTCCTATTCATTCTGTGGTGAGCACTAATGCATGTAAACTTCTGTGTTTCCAACACGGATGTTGATAACTGATGTTAATAGGCTGAACAGAGAGCAAAAAGAAGATTGAACACTGACGACAGATATTATTAGGAATGCTATTATAATCTTAAAATTCAAGGTTTGCACCTTGTAATATTGTGAGATACTGGAATGAACTTCTGTATCAATTGAGTTGTTCAATTTACCTAAAGCCTCAAAGCCTTTAGAAATCTGAAGTGCTGAGAGATGACTCTCTGACCTTTACTGTATTACAAACAGGTCTGATTCTCAAGATCCACATCCATTAAATGCTTGAATGAGCTCAGTATTTATTGTTCTTTCATCTCATTAAAACAGCTAAAAGGTTGGGAAAAGGCATAATGTAAAGAAAGGTCAAGTGGTAATCACGGTGTGAAATGCTGTTACATGTGTAAGTATAATAATTCTTTAGACTTTATGCTCCCTGGAGAGGAAGTAGTTCAAAACTGTTCACCTAAAAAGGTTTATTTTGTGCTAAATATAGCTCAATAGCACTAAATGGAGGAATTAGACTGACCTTTTGCTCCTCTGCATCTCCAATGGCCTTTTCTTGGCTCACTTTCTCAGTCTGAAACCCTATCTTAGCAATCAAAGCTTCAGCATCTTGATTTCTCAGTTGCAGTTCTGCCTCTTGAGAAGCAAGTCTGGATTTTAGATCTTCTACCTACAGGGAAAAAGGTAATGCATTATTCGAGAGCAAGGGTCATTAGGTATGGTTCTGGAAAGATTACTCCATATGAGCCCCAAAAAGCTGAACCGAAAACAAAATTTGTGTTTCTTAGTACTAGAAGTGCTGTCTTTTCCTTTTTCGTTTTGTCTCCATTTGGCACCTCCTTGTTTGTAGCTCACAGAATTTTGTTGACATAAAGAATTTAATAAGAACAGCCTAACTGCTCCCGCCAGGGACCCCACAGCTCCCCTGAGATGCTCAGATGTTTGAGCATCCGCTCAGCTGCTGAGGTTGTGTCTGTAACCCGGTGCCTCAGCGCTGCAGCCCTGCTGCAGCACCTAGCAAAGATGCAAATGTAAAAGCGAAAGGACATTATGGAAAATACTTAGTAATCACTCTGAGCAGATAATTCCAGCAGAGGTTTGCTGACAAGTTAAGACACACTCAGAGACTGATGAACAAGGACTACCTGTTAGTTTGCTGAAATAGCAATTTATTGCCTGCCAGGCAAGCAATCCATATCAAAATATCCAGCAACAATAGCTTTCCACATATAAAGGAATTGTTTCAAATACATGTTTGTTTTGTGGTTTGTTTTTTTTTTTACCCTATCCCTCCAAGCATTTTATCTGGCAGCTATTCATGATAGAAGGCTATATTTTAACCAGAGGGGACTCTTGTTAACCTGACCTGGACGGGGCGATAAGAGGAAGACAAATATTAGAGGGCTTAAACTTTCATCACCTGGAAGGTCTGGAGGGCTATTCTTCTTTGGTGGGCTCCTGAAATCTACAAAACCTACAAAATCTACCTTTTCAAAATTGGACCATTTTGAAATGATAAGACAAAGCTGTTATACTGAATTGTAACAGATGACTGTAAAGATCCCAAATCTCTCCACTCATTTTATTTTTCCATTTGTTTGAGCTGACATTTTTCTTCCTGAAAAAACCTAAATGGTGCTGCATTTGATATTCTTACGTAGAGCTCTGGAGTGCAGGACAAAAATGGCTCGGTGTTGAAGTACCTGGCTAGACAGGAGCTGTGGCTCTGTCTGCTAGCGCACCACGCAGCACTTGAAATTGTTAAATTACCTTTTGGACATCATCAAATTAGAATTCAGAGAAAAAGACGTTTTTAATCATTTACTAGCATGGGATGCCTTATTAAAAATAGGCTTTAAAAAAAGCAGTCAGCCTTTTCTGTTGACCGTTTATTTTTGCAGATCTTCAGCTGGAAAGGTGGGAATGAGCCAGCCAGCTCCCGTTATTAATCTCATGCCGTAGCACAAAGGTGCAACGTTATGCAAAGACTGCAACTGAGCATTTCATTTGCCGTTTGTTTATAAAAACATGCGGAGTTTTCAATAAAGAAATTGCTGGGTTACGGCTTGTCTTTAACATTTGCACAAGGGATTATGGAACACGTGTCAGAGGGGACGTGGGGGAAAGGCTTCAGAGCAGTTTCCCCTCCCTTCTGTCTTTGTGGACTGACCAGCCACAAAGGAACTGTAGGCAGAAGCACTGGCTGGGGGCTAAGTGGCACTACCCCCACAAGGAGGTGACAGTGGCTGAGGGAAAGGCTCCACACTTGTTCCTCTTGCCTTTGTTCCCCCTCAGCTGGTCACTGGCCATGCACAAAACCCCCATGTAGAGAACTGCATCTTCTCTCTCCATGGCCTGGCTTTTACTGTGGCACTTGCTTCCCTTCCCAACCCTTTACTGTAGCCCCACTACATTCCCCTTCCCTCCAGACTTTGTCCTTGCTCAAATGGATGGAGTCCTCTTTCCAAAGACAGATAAAGAGCCCAAAGAGCTTCTGTGTAAACCCCAGTTTCCAAAATCAGGTAATGAAACACAAAAATGCCATCCCACAACTAATCAGCTTAATGAAAATATGCTGCAATACCTTCATTTTATTAGCAATAAAACCATGATTATTTATAAAGAATGAAAGAAAAGGTTGTGACTTTCACAGTTTACCTGAAAAGCTGCTGCCTTCAGCTTCTGCGCGCCATTCACCAAGTGCTCCATGTGTCCCAACATCTCCTTGGTTTTTTTCTCTGGGAGGATCTTCTAAAGCATGATGTGCTCCAGAAAACCATTCAGAGCAGTGTAATTGTAT
This sequence comes from Phaethon lepturus, assembly GCF_000687285.1. Lineage (NCBI taxonomy): Eukaryota > Metazoa > Chordata > Aves > Phaethontiformes > Phaethontidae > Phaethon > Phaethon lepturus. Next base: position 79,022 of record NW_010562663.1, read on the forward strand.
GGTCTCTCATTATGATTGTATTTGGGACTCGGCATATTCACACTGGTGTGGGCATAAGCCATGAAATCGTAAATGAAGTCCTGGATGAGTGTCTGAACATACCCAAGGAACAAGAACAAATGTACACACAGGAGCAAAGAAATGTTTCAAAAATTAAGTATATCTATGTAAGTCAGAAAAGGTTACATTTCTAAGGATGGCTTGTTCACAAAACTATTCTTCAGTCTACCCCAAACATAATTTTGTTAGCATGTAAAAAACATTAAAGCAAAATGAGCCTTCCCCAACTTTTTTGCATATAAATTAATTAATTCTGCAGTGGCATTCATTAAGTCTTCATTACCACAGAAGCTCAGTGCTTCAACATACTTTTTTAAAATAAATGCTCCTAAAAGCTAAAAACAGAGATTAAATCAGTCACTATAATGCTATAAGCAGAATTAATACCACATGGATTTTCTACTTCACCTCTGGAAATCCTGTTTAGTAAAAATCCTGTATAAGTTAAAGAAATACAGCAGAGTGGCTGCTCTAATCACATTGATCTCCACATACCTATATATATCACCAAATTCCTATTCAGAGTGAAGCACATTTATGCCATTAACTTTACATTGAGCAAAACCAGACTCCATGATTCAGAGTTTTGAAGTTGTACAAGTCCCTGCTTATCTGTGCGCGTCAAAGTCAGTGATAAACTAAGATAAACTGGTACGAGGGCAGGATTAGAGCACCGCGGAGTGCCCCTGAAAGCTGACTCTCTACCTACCACAAAATGTCAGAAAATCAGCAACATCTCTGTGCTGAAGAGATCTTCTATCAGTTTGAAAGGGTGTTTGACCAGAAAAGTCGTTGACACTCTTCCCTTCCCTAGATGCCACCCGGGCATCAAAGCACAAGGTGCACCTCCGGCTCTGAGCACACCTCGGCACGGCAGGAGGGACCCCGGGGTGGCCCTGTGGCCCCGGGGGGCTGCGCTGGGTGCCGCACAGCACTGCGCGGGGCTCCTCTCTCATCGCGGGGAGGAAAACGCAGCCGAGAGAGTGGAAAACCCTTTTCACATACTGTATAATAGCCAAAACAGGCTAGGCATATTTAAAACAGCTCCAGACGGTCATTTAGTCATGTATTTCCGAGCAAAACGCAGCGGTGAAATGCCTGTCTCTATTCACCTCTCACAGCAAGAAGAG
>NW_010562663.1:80221-81081 GCF_000687285.1 Phaethon lepturus
AAGAGCGGTAGTTCCAGGACTAAAGCTCAATGGTCCTTTTCCTAAATTTTTTTGAAAACTGAACTAGCAAACACAAGACACTACTACACTACTTTGAATTCAAGTATACTTCCCCAGGATAAAGATGAAATGAGAAACCCCCCAAAATCTTTTTTGTTTCTTTTAAATGACCCTATCTACCTATATTACTAGAATATATGCATATACATGCCTAAGCGAGAGTACGGTATGCAAAATTAACAGGGAAATACTAAGAAAACATGTTTAACTCCATCAGTGTAGCTAACTTCCATTTTGTCCTCTATGACTTCTAGCATACTTAACTTTATAATTTGTGGAGTCACATCTCCCTCATTTTAATGATTATTTATTGCATTCTGTACACGACGAACCCAGTTCAATTAATCAAGGGAAGCCTAAAAATCAATTAATACGAATTAAATGAGCTACACCAACTCTTAGGAAAGTCACACATAATTTACCAAAGCATTGTCAATAATGCTTAGGGAACTTTGGGAAAATTGCTCACGAGTGGCTGTTGATGCAGCTAAATGTTTTAAGCCTACATCATTAATATTACAATCAGGTTGATGCAGAAAGACTTGCAATTTTTCTCAGTAAGAAACCTCATTATTTTCTTGTGACTTTTAAAAGCTAGTTTAGAAGAATACTTATTTCACCTATGATTACAAAAACAGAAATTAAAACACGGACTAAATAAAGAATGATCTGCATTTAGGGAAAGCAGAAATAAATTGCTTTACAAATGAAAAAAAATCAGGACATCGTTAGTTGAGGCAAAGCTAGTATAAATTCATGTTAAAAACAAAATTGTAGAAGCAAGGCTAGTCAGCAGGATT
>NW_010562663.1:81112-86343 GCF_000687285.1 Phaethon lepturus
GCAGTGCTTGGCTTCCAGATGAAATGTGTTTCAGCTTTTTTTCTCCTTTTTTTCATTGTGACACACAACGCACCCTGCAGTACAGCTCTTCCTCGCGGAAGACAACCTCTTTACACATGATCCTTATGAGAGGTCTCTACTCAGCGGCCCTGAAAAGCCTTCTAACAACAGTTTCATTTGTAAATCAGTGAGGGGAGAAGTGGGTTCCGGTAGAGCTGGAAGTGGCCCGAGACAACTTGTCTCAATGGGGCAAAATAACTATTGTTATCGAGCTTAACAAAATGGCACAGCATGGGAGACACGCCGAGCCAGAGAGCAGCTGGTTGTAATTCACACTGGTTTTCAGAAAACACTAATCGTTCCCGAACAGACCTCTTTGAGGATTGGTCTTCCCTGCATTTTCAATTTGTCACTTTCTCTTATGATAAGGTCAGCGGTGGCAGCACTTCCTGACATTAACAGCTGTGGCTTTTAAAAGGGTCATTGTGGAACTACTAATTGCAGTAATTTCATTAGCATAAATTATTTATTCTGCCATTCATTTATCTCCAGGGTTTGTGGGTTTGGTTTTTTTTTAATACTACATTGTACTTTTCAATATATGCCCATTCAGGGTTGTAGGCAAAGGAAATTATTATTGCTAATTTAGCCTTCTGTATTAAAAAAAAAAAGGCAAACAAAAAAGAGTTGATACAGTAACAAAATCTGATTTAACTGCAGTTCACTAGAAAGCATAAAGTAGCTTGAAGCCAATAATGAAGATTAGGCTGGTACGAATGAAACCCATTCAATAGTCCTGAAGACAACTGAGCAATAAGCCTATGTACAATCTGAAAGGAAATATAAGGTTGAAGCCTGTTCATTCTCATGCAGTCTCTCTCTATTCTACGTCTTGGCTGACTTTTAAGCATGCAAAAAAACCCCCCACCCTCAATGCAAATTATGAGTAGCGTTTAGACAGGAGTTTTACCCTTTTGCTTTCCTCGGGATGTAAATTAGTCACTACCAAATTGATAAATCTTAGCTCTTCGCAGTTAAGTCGAGCTAGCTGAAACACGCCAAGCAAAGGGCAAAAAAACCAATGTCACTGAACTTGAATGCATCCCACGGGCAGTCATCAAAACTGAGAATAAAACCAAGCCAGCGTGCGTCTGAAGGAAGAGGTAGCTGGGAAGTGAGTGTGGGGAGTGTAAGAGGCAAGGGGAAAAAGGCAAAAAAGTTACTTCAAGGTTCTTCTTTACCATACCACATGTTGTAAAATACTTTGGAGTGCAATAAATTGAGAGTATAATGAATTTATCCTTGGTATGCTTAACAGTGTGCACTGTTTGGTGCTGAGCCCCAGAGGAGCGGCATACAAGAGAGCAACAGCGAAATACTCAAGGGCGATGTCAGAGATGTACGCTGCTGTTATTTTCAAAGGGATGGATGAAACAACCCTGACTTTTTTATTCTGTACTCAGTGCTGACGTGAAACCAGCTGAAAGTAAGGAAGAGAGATTGGGTCATGTTGAATTTGGAGACTGAGTCATTATTTCAAAATACTACAGATCATGTTTTATACCAAATGAGGCACTTCTGTAAATTTGTTAAGCTCAGTATATGGATTTCAGAATCTCTGCACACTGTTCTTTGCTTGTGCTATTTTTAAATGCAAGTTTAGCAATTTGAGTGCTGAAACAGAAGGGGGCTCTTTTCCTTTCTTTTCTCCCAAGAAATCAAAGACATCCTAATTGATTAAGTCTCTGATACTCTCCATTTCTCTCCAAATATCTCTGAACTCACTGTCTCTTGTCCTTAACCTGCACATTGTCCAATGTCCTTCCAAGTGAAAAGGGGCTCACGGGACTTATTTTCAACAGGCACCGTAATTAAGACAGGATCACTGTCTGTTCAGATACTTTCACACAGGGCAGAAGGGACATTCACAGCATCCTTCATAGCACATACTGGTGCTGCAGCTCACATCTCCCTGCTGAGCTCAATCTGCCCCGCTTCTTTCCCTGGATAAACTGTATCTTCCAGAAAAGTACCTAGACTTGCTTGGAAGATAGATGGAGAATCTAAGACTTCCTTCTCAACTCCTACAACCACTGGGATTTTTGTACGGTTTTCTCTCACCGTTTAAACCCGTAATTTTTCCAGTTTTTGTTACAGCAATGTAGATATGATGTCATATTTGTGTTGAACTTTTAAGAGTGGGGAAAAAAAAAAAATCAATAGCTTAACTTCAAGCTACCTTAATTAAAAATAATCTGTGATGTTGTTACAGAGTGATGAACAAAAAAACCTATCAATTACTATGGAAACTCTGAAAAAGGACAATTAAGAGCTAATTGTCACGTATGCCAAAATAATCACTCAGCAATAGACCTCGCACTGCTCATCGTAAGGGACAGTTTCAGTTACAGTACGTTTCAGAAGTCCAGGCATACATGAGCACTGGCTAATAAGACTTCTCTACTAAGAACGAACAAAAGGCTTTCCTGAAATATCTAAAATTTGCAAGTGAAATGTCGTATTAACACACCCGCACTAGAGATGAGAGAAGGAGGGGAGACCACCTCCCATAAATCTCTGGCGGAGAGGGGATGGCAGACTGCAGCTAAGATTCTCTCTTCTTCAGGGTGGTCCTTTTCCACCCAGCCCCTCTCATTCTTTTGATATTCTAATACATCTCTGCAGCTCTCCTGTCCCTCCTCCCTTTATTAACTATTTTTCTGCGATCGTTCTCCCTGCACCTCCCTCTTACTCCTCCTCAGACTCTTTGCTGTACACCTCTCCTACCTTTCTGGTTCAGTTTTGTTTCTCTTCTGTCTCTCTTGGTTAAGTCCCCCTTCTCTGCCCCCATAACCCATCATAGTTTCCCCGTTATTTCAACACCTCTCTTCCAGCTTCACTTTTTCAAATCCTTCCCCTGTCTCCTCCCAATATTTTTTGCATTCTGTTGTCTCGTCTGTTGGTCTTATCAGCTGTACACGCAGACATGACTCAGGCACCCAGTACTGCTTTACAAATGTTGATGACACAGAAAGCTTAACTCACTGTCAAGAAAGTGTCATGTTATTTTGTTAGTTGCCATTTATTTTACTTGCTGGGAACAGAACAGGAAAGATATTTACCAGGAGCAGTTAACACCAATGTGCAAAAGAGACTCATGAACAGTTGCTTGGGTCAGTGATTTCCTTCCTAAATATCTACAAAAGGAATTACATAGGAACATAATCCTTAAATAAAAAAATAATTAACCCCCTAAACAGTTTCATTATTAAAAGCCTACATTCTGATGACCAGATGTCTTTTCAAAGCAGCAAAATGTAATTAATTAAGGATTTGAAAAAAACAGGCATTTAAGTCAAAACAAATTCTGTTCTCTTTTCTCCATGTAATTCCAGCAGTTTCTTTAAAATAAAAGGGAATATGCAAGTTGGTATCACATTAAAAAAAGGGCAAAACACCCACATAGCCCACCAGACCACAAATTACTATCCTAATAACACTTTAAATCCCTCAATGTGCTGTTGCCATAAAGAAGAATATGGAAATTATAAACAACAAGGGTTTGCAAACGCCTCTCTTGCAGCCCTATAGGAGGCATCCGAATGCCGCCGGAGCGCGGGTGCCAGCCGGCAGCCTCCGCAGCCTCCGCAGCCCCTCTGCCTCGCACAAGCCCTCGGGAGGGGAAAGGGCCCACGGGGTGCCCTGGAAGCAGCCCCAGGCATCCCTGCAGACTTCCCCAGCTCCCTTGGCTTCGCTTTCCTGACGACTCCGTGCATTTTGTATGGGATTGAATGGAGGACAAATGCTGTAAGTGCATCAATCTCTCAGGCAGAGACTTGCTCGGGGACTGGCACTACTGTTGACTAAAACCAGAAGGCTCTTCCTTGGGCATTCCTGAAATCCTCAGTCTCTCATGATTACAAATCCTCTATACAAATAAATGATGCCAAATATAATACCACTCCAGAATGAAACTACTGCAACCCCAATGGCTGAAAGAAAGTAAATCTTTTCTGGATCTGTGTGAATTATTCTACCAGCAAACACCTGAGCAGTCTCAACGCCAGCACGGTAACATTGTCCCATGCTGGGTGGGACAACAGAGGCAGCTTGTTAAAACTCTTAGAAGAATATGAGAATATTCCTTTTTCCTGAAAGGAAACTCATTAGCGCATGATTTTATTCTGAAAACAAGTCACACGCGAGATCAATCAGGAACAAAAAGAGAAAAATTGCCCAGATATTAAAACTCTAAATGCATTTGCCATGTAGTTACAGGGGAAATTTTCACCTGCTGTGTTGCTGAACAGAGGGAAAACTCTTCTTTAGTTAGTGTGTAGTGTCTACCGCAATATTTCAGCCTCACCTGCTACAGAACTAGTGAATATATTTAACCGTATTGAAAAGGGTTAAATAAATTCCGTATCTGTAAGATCCTACAAAGACTAGAATTGTAGGATTCTGCAAAGATAGTGCTATGAATTACACGCCTCTCTCCACTTCTCTGCCTGTGCTAGCCAGCTTTCTAAACCCCGCTGAAGGAACCGGGCAGGGACACGCCATAAAAATTCAGCGTTTAGCAGAATTTAGCGAGCTTGAGCAACACCGAAGGCAACAAGTATGCAAATAAGGAGCAAAAAGAGCATTGTTTTTTTCAGCTTATTCAGTTACCAATCTTTCAATTATCTTCGTTGCCTTCTTAGAAGAGCTTGAATGAGCTGATGAGCTTGAAACTCTGTACCACGACCCCCGGGGCTTCCTCAATGAACCTCCCGCTGACGCAGCGCGGGCATCCCGCGGCCGCCCGCGGGACCAGTCAGTCGCCGCGCAGTTAACTACGGCTGGGAACTTCCCAGCTCGCGCTCGCAGCGTGGCACCGGCCGCGAGGAAACGGAGAGAAACACAGAACAACCTGCAGAGAGGAGGGAGGGAAAACAGAGAGAAAAGAATCGCACGGCAAGCCGAGGCGATCAAAGAAAGGCATGCAACGAACCGTGGTCCAGCGCCGGCGCCAGCCAGGGCGCGGCTGAGGTTCCAAACCAAATCTGGCAGCTAATAAACTTCATCAGCTACCTTGAGCAAATAGATTTTAATCCCTTTCCACTGTACAAACACAGCATACTTGCAGTTTCCTTCCTCTCCCTCCACGTTGGTATCAGTTACCCGGTTTGATAGCTGTAACTAATAATGCAGCCGCAGGGACTGGCTGGGGCGCCGGCCGCCCGGAAGGA
>NW_010562663.1:86374-88914 GCF_000687285.1 Phaethon lepturus
CACGTTCAGCTGGTCACGGTGACACAAACCCGGTTCTTGAGCTGCTAAATTCAAGTCACTTCCTGCCACTTGAATATGCACTGCAAACCCGTTAAAAGAATGGAAGGAAGAGGAGATCTGGATCTTGGTTTGCATGCGAAGTTTTAGGGACCATTCTTTACAAGAGTAGAAAGGGATGTCCAAACAAGGGTAGGCTAAAATAGTCAAAGAAAAATAAATAAATTTGTGATTGGCTGTTAGTATCACCGGGCCTACCCAAAGCAACTCACATTTGGGAAGGAAGGGTTATTCTAGTCTCTCTGTGGACCTACTTACTGCCCTTAGCATGTGTTTTGGCCATGGTGTTTGCTTTTAGTTAATTAGCAAAATGACAGACATCAGGCTGTTGAGGCAGGACTGGAGTCTCTCCTATACACTTCTTATGAAATAAGCTATTTTTGCTGTACAGGGCAGCCATATATGGCATCAATATTGCTAATTCCAATAGAAAATATCTAAATGGTACCGGAACAGACTATCACTTCCCCAACAGCTACAAGAACCAGGCCAGAGCCCAGTCAGGCGTGCTAGGGAAGTGACAGATTTATTGTGCCTCTGGAGTAATCGGGAGCTGACACTAACTATTAAAAGAAAACTAAATGAAAAAGGAAGAACAGCAGAAAGTTGAAAGAAAAGAAGGAAAAAAGGAATAAAGTGAGGAGGTCAACCTGGGACAATACTTCCCTGGGTTTTAAAGCAGTCAGAGAAGAGAGAGAAAGTGATAAGTAGATAGTAACAATGAAAAAAGCATCTATGGTATCTGGAAAAAAGATTACATGGAAAATGGAAAAGGCTTGCCACTATCTCATAGTTTCTAAAAATACAACTCTGCACGTCTGAATACACGTCTGGAAAACACAAGACAACAATTTCTGCAATTAACCTTTAGTTATGAGAAAAGATGAGTAAGTTTCAGTAGAACTAATTCAAAACAAGAAAATCTTTTACCATTATTCAGAAAACTCTTGAAGAGAAACTGTTTCCTGGCACATATGTACATTTTGTAAAGCTGAACCACAGGGCATGTCCTTTTTATATTCCTACCCTTTTAAGCAAAATCAGTTAAGAAATGGCCCCTGGTCACAAGCACTGGTCAGGCTGTGTCTCACAAAAAAAATTCTTTCTCATGGCTCCACAGACTAAGTGGAATTTTGAGATTATTGAAGGCTTCAGATCAATAATGCCAATTTTCAGAAGGGTGTGATACGGCCTAATGTAACAGCAAGAAAAACACAAGTGGTCCCTTCTGTTGGGAGCCATGGTGGAAACAGAGGAGCTGAAAGGCAGAAGATGTGTGAAACAGTCTTAAAAGTAAAAAAAGACAGACCTGAAAAGGGTAAGAGGCAGAAGCAAGGAAGGCAAACAGAAGCAATGATAGTCTCCCATGTTGTGACAGCCAGGAAGAGAAATGATGCAGACTAAAATATTAAATGGGGCATAAAATAGAGAAGAATTCATGGAAATCTTTACTGGTGAATGAACCATAAATGTTCAATAAATTAGTGCCCCCAAGCCCATGCTTTAGACTGCACTGTGAATTAACTGCATGTTCCATCATTTTTTAATCCATTTACTTCTTTATATTTCTAAATGGAGGGTATTCACTGGTACCCATTCCATTTCCAACATGCTTACCTGTTTCCCAGAGCTACAAAATCTCAAAATGTCTCATAGACATTTTCTCTGTCTCATGGAATGGGATGTAGAGGACTATTTCATGTTAATGAACGAGTTACAGAGTTTTGAATTGCTGTAGTTATTCTAGTCCCCCTACTGATCTAGTTTATTGTCAAACAGAGAAAAAACCCTCTCTTACATGAACAAGAATTTTAATTCTTCTAATCACAGGCAATTTGCACATTTGTCTCGGAAGAAGTTGAGAACGTATCAGCAAAAGAAACCAATGGTTTTAAATCACTTGTGACCTTTGACTCCTGCAAGAATTACAAACAGCAGTGCATGTTCTCATATTTGCAAGAAAATAACGTTCTCCCCCATCTTCAAGAATTTAGGCAGAAATGTAGACACCCATGCAAAAACACAATGAAGTCCAGGTTGTCCAGGGGTGTTACAAAGAGAGGCCAATCAGCAAGTTGGTCTAAGGTACAGAAGAAAATGTCATCTACTTTGAATGTGTTCAGCATGAAGAGGCAAATGGCAGAAACGTCCATGTAGAAATCCATGTAGCCAAATGATGAAAACGACACTAAAACTGTACAAAGACCACAGAAATATTGGAATTTACAGCAAAATTTTATCAGGCTGATGAGAAAGAAGGGCAAACACAGAAGAAACAATCAAAAAGATGCAAGACTAAATGGTCTCCACCCCAAAATTCTAACTCAGAGAAGAAACTACATGAAGAATCTGCTAAGACTGTTTCACGATTCTTAAAGACCTTGGACACTCCTGTGAGTTTTCTGAAGTTTCTTCTCAATAGAGAAGATACCATGTATCCTTCAGTTAGACATTCTCTTTCCATGTCATTCATGTTACCTCGT